>NC_057797.1:254277148-254546115 GCF_018294505.1 Triticum aestivum
CACAACATACCAGAGATCGTTATCAATTGCTTCAAGATGCATTCGCATCTGATTCTTCCAGTAGGGGTAGTCCGCTCCCATCGAAGGTAGGACACCCAGCAGAGACCTTGATCATACCTGCGGTCGACATAACTAAAACTCCAGGCGGTTAAACCAAAATCACACAGAACAAGGGAGTACCTTGCTCTGATACCAATTGAAAGTGCGTTATATCGACTAGAGGGGGGGTGAATAGGCGATTTTTATGAAATTCTTCACTGAGGAATTTGCCGGTGAGGAAATTCCTTAGCGAAGAACTACTAGCAGCGGAATAAGTACTCAAAGGTAAACCTAACAGAATACAAGCATATTCATCATGATGAAATGAAGACAGGCACAGAGTACAGGAAGCGTAATCACAGGATAACACAGGATGAAGACAAACAGACTAAAGAAATTGAATCTGAGGAAATTGGGAAAGTCTTCAGTCAAAGTCTTCGAACACAGATATGAACAAACATACAACACGGTTATGAGGAAATGAAAGAGTTGAGGAAATAGAGCCAGTAAGCTCGGTGAAGACAATGATTTGGTAGACCAGTTCCAACTGTTGTCTCAGTTGTTCGTCTGGTTGGAGCGGCTAAGTATTTAAACTCAAGGACACACAGTCCCGGACACCCAGTCAAGGACACTTAGTCCAAGACACCCAGTCCTCACCGTATTCTCCTTGAACTAAGGTCAAACAGACCTGGTCCAATCACTCGTGGTAAGTCTTCAGGCGACTTCCAAACCTTCACAAACTTGGTCACCCAGCGATCCACAATTCCTCTTGGATGCTCTAGACCTTGACGCCTAACCGTCTGGAAGAAGCACAGTCTTCAAAGGTAACAAGCGTCGGATCCACTCAGGATCAATCTCTTCAGTGATGCTCAATCACTTGGGGTTTGTAGCTGTTTGGGTTTTGGGTTTTTGGTTTTTCCTCACTTGATGATTTTCGCTCAAAGTCCTCGAAGGATGGGTTGCTCTCAAATGACAAGTGTCGGTTTCTCTCGGAGCAGCCTCAACCAGCTAGTGGTTGTAGGGGGCGGCTATTTATAGCCTAGGAAGCAGCCCGACATGATAAGACATAAATGCCCTTCAATGATATGACCGTTAGGTGGATAGATATTTTGGAACAGCTGGCGCATAGCACAGCAACGGTCGGAATTTTGAGTACCAAAATCCTTAGGGCTATCATGTTCCTCACTGTGTAGGCAATCCACACTGGCGAATTCCTAACTCCTTAGTCAGGACAAATTCGTTAGAGACTAGAAGAACTTCATCTCTGTCACTGAAGAAATTGACTGAACTGTATGAGATTTCCAATGGCTTCACTCGAAGGGATTGGTAGGTGTAGGATTTTGAGTTGAGCATCACATGGAAATTTTTCCTTAGTATTTCCTCGACCCCCTTTAACAGTACGGTGTTTCCTATGACTCAAGAAAGATAAAAACAAAACTATGAAAACGAAAGTCTTCAAGCTTCATATTCCTCGCATGAATATCAAGTCTTCACAGACACACCAATTTCTTCACTTTCAAAGTCTTCATGAAAGTCTTCAGAAATACCAAAATCTTCAGTCGAAGATATTCATTTTTAGGGGTCGACTTTTCCTGTAAATATCAAACTCCTCAGACTTATAGACCTGTGTACACTCACACACGCATTAGTCCCTTAACCTATAAGTCTTCAATACACCAAAATCACTAAGGGGCACTAGATGCACTTACAGTCCCCAAGTCGGCATAGCCAAGGACTCTTTAAGACACAACGAGACCACTGTAAAACCAACCATGAATAAGGGGACCACTAGACGTCGAACCCGAATTTCATATCATACATCCGTCGGAAAGATATCCTAAGAGCTACTTGAATTCCCACTTATAAACTCCCGAAATTTTCCGGTTATGCAATCGGGTGTTGGGGATACAGGGGAAGCATAATATCTCACCCAAAACTAGCAAATCCTACATCCAGCTGTATCCATCCTTCAACACATAACCAAGAAACCTTCGGAAATCGTCTACCTCAACCTTCGAAAAGCATCCATTATACGAGTTATGGCAATACTCCCGAACTCCCGCCCCAGTACTGGGTGGCGTCGAGGTTATCTCACCAACAACTGCATAAAAGAGATTTTCGATGTTGGCAAAACTAATCTCAGGTATTCCAGAATTGCAACGATAAAATTGTGACGACAACACCTCGAAGCTCAACTCGCCGGGACACTGCCACAACCCCTAAATGTCAGGAGGCACCAAGAACAATGTTCTCGTGACAAAACCATCGGAACGATTCCAAGATACACACGTGATCCTAAAAAAAATTAGTGAAATTTGAGAAGAGAAGAGTCAAAACTGTACGTCAGGATGCCTCACCAGAGCGACGAAGGGACTGAGGAGTAAAAAGAATTCCTAACTCTCCGATATATATAATCCTAAATGACTCAAAACATTTTTTTCTAGACTCAATAACACCAGTGATTCGATCAAGCAGGGGGCTCCTAAGTCGGGGAAGGCTCTGATTACCAACTTGTAATGCCCTCAATGCGGTTATGTGTGATAGCCTGGCTTATTAGGGATGATAGACTACTCATATCAATAAGGAATTCCTTCTTTTCTGGGAGCCCATACAGACATAACTCCAAAGTTAAGCGTGCTTAGCTTGGAGTAGTTTCAGGATGGGTGACCGACCGGGAAGTTGCTCCCGGGTGCGCACGAGTGAGGACAAAGTGCACGGAAAAGACTAGTATTGATCTATGGTGCCAGTCTAGATCCCGCCAGGAGTAACGACCACCGGCGGGTGTGTCCGGGGCGTTACAAGTTGGTATCAGAGCCGACCCTCGCGGTTACACGGATGGTTGTGGACAGGTGCGCGGTCATGTTGTTCATGACGTTTGTGACCCATCGTGGCACCCGACATGGCACATGTACCGGACTGGATGCACAGACGTATGTGCCAAGAGGGAACGTTCCTGTGGCCCGACGAGGACGTCGGTTCCTCTGAGTGGGGGTGTATGTGATAGCCTGGCTTATTAGGGATGATAGACTACTCATATCAATAAGGAATTCCTTCTTTTCCGGGAGCCCATACGGACAGAACTCCAAAGTTAAGCGTGCTTAGCTTGGAGTAGTTTCAAGATGAGTGACCGACCGGGAAGTTGCTCCCGGGTGCGCACGAGTGAGGACAAAGTGTGCAGAAAAGACTAGTATTGATCTATGGGGCCAGTCTAGATCCCACCAGGAGTAACGACCACCGGCGGGTGTGTCCGAGGCGTTACATTATGCCTCTAAGTCGTGCTTCGACACGTGGGAGATATAGCTGCATCGAGGGCGTTACAATTATGTTATCTATTTTGGATGTTAATGGGATTTATTTTACACTTTTATATTATTTTTGGGACTAACCTATTAACTGGAGGCCCAGCCCAAATTGCTGTTTTTACCTATTTCGGTGTTTCGTAGAAAAGGAATATCAAACGGAGTCCAAACGGAATGAAACCTTTGGGAACGTGATTTTTGGAACAAACATGATCCAGAGGACTTGGAGTGGACATCAAGTAGTCAACGAGGCGGCCACGAGGCAGGGGGCACGCCTACCCCCCCCCCCCTAAGCGCGCCCTCCCCCTCGTGGGCCCCTCGTGTGCCCCTCGTTGCTCCACCGACCTACTTCTTCTTCCTATATATGTTCACATACCCCGCAAACATCCAGGAGCACCACGAAACCCTATTTCCACCGCCGCAACCTTCTGTACCCAAGAGATCCCATCTTGGGGCCTTTTCCAGAGCTCCGCCGGAGGGGGCATTGATCATGGAGGGCCTCTACATCAACTCCATGGCCCCTCCGATGATGTGTGAGTATTTTACCTCAGACCTACGGGTCCATAGCTAGTAGCTAGATGGCTTCTTCTCTCTCTTTGGATCTCAATACAAAGTTCTCCTCGATTCTCTTGGAGATCTATTCGATGTAACTCTTTTTGCGGTGTGTTTGTCGAGATCCGATGAATTGTGGGTTTATGATCAAGTGTATCTATGAACAATATTTGAATCTTCTCTGAATCCTTTTATGCATGATTGGTTTATCTTTGCAAGTCTCTTCGAATTATTAGTTTGGTTTGGCCTACTAGATTGATCTTTCTTGCAATGGGAGAAGTGCTTGGCTTTGGGTTCAATCTTGTGGTGCTCGATCCCAGTGACAGAAAGGGAAATGACACGTATTGTATTGTTGCCATCGAGGATAAAAAGATGGGGTTTATATCATATTGCATGAGTTTATCCCTCTACATCATGTCATCTTGATTAAAGCATTACTCTGTTCTAACGAACTTAATACTCTAGATGCATGCTGGATAGTAGTCGATGTGTTGAGTAATAGTAGTAGATGCAGAATCGTTTTGGTCTACTTGTCTCGGACGTGATGCCTATATACATAATCATGCCTAGATATTCTCATAATTATTTGCTTTTCTATCAATTGCTCGACGGTAATTCATTCACCCACCGTAATACTTATGCTATCTTGAGAGAAGACACTAGTGAAACCTATGGCCCCGGGTCTATCTTCCATCATATTAATCTATCGTTATTTCCATTACCGTTTATTTTGCAATCTTTACTTTCAACCTATATCATAAAAATACCAAAAATATTTATCTTATTATTATCATCTCTATCAGATCTCACTCTTGCAAGTGGTCGTGAAGGGATTGACAACCCCTTTATCGCATTGGTTGCGAGGTTCTTATTTGTTTGTGTAGGTACAAGGTGACTCGCGTGTGGTCTCCTACTGGACTGATACCTTGGTTCTCGAAAACTGAGGGAAATACTTACGCTACTTTACTGCATCACCCTTTCCTCTTCAAGGGAAAACCAACGCAGTGCTCAAGAGGTAGCAAGAAGGATTTCTGACGCCGTTGCCGGGGAGATCTACGGCAAGTCAAGACATACCAAGTACCCATCATAAATCTTATCCTTCGCATTACATTATTTTCCATTTGCCTCTCGTTTTCCTCTCCCCCACTTCACCCTTGCCGTTTTATTGGCCCTCTTTTCCTTTCGCCCTCTCTTTCCGTTCGCCTCTTTTTCGCTTGCTTCTTGTTTGCTTGTGTGTTGGATTGCTTGCTTGTCACGATGGCTCAAGATAATACTAAATTGTGTGACTTTACCAATACCAACAATAATGATTTTATTAGCACTCTGATTGCTCCTCTCACCGATGTTGAATCTTGTGAAATTAATACTACTTTGCTGAATCTTGTCATGAAAGATCCATTTTCTGGCCTTCCTAGTGAAGATGCCGCTACCCATCTAAACAACTTTGTTGATTTGTGTGATATGCAAAAGAAGAAAGATGTGGACAATGATATTGTTAAACTTAAGCTATTTCCGTTTTCGCTTAGAGATCCTGCTAAAGCTTGGTTTTCGTCTTTGCCTAAAAATAGTATTGATTCATGGAATAAGTGCAAAGATGCTTTTATCTCTAAGTATTTTCCTCCCGCTAAGATCATCTCTCTTAGAAACGATATTATGAATTTTAAGCAACTTGATCATGAACATGTTGCACAAGCTTGGGAGAGGATGAAATTAACGATACGTAATTTCCCTACATATGGATTGAATTTATGGATGATTATACAAAAAAAATATGCCGGATTGAATTTTGCTTCTAGAAATCTTTTAGATTCGGCCGCGGGAGGCACTTTTATGGAAATCACTTTATGAGAAGCTACCAAACTCCTAGATAATATTATGGTTAATTATTCTCAGTGGCACACTGAAAGATCTACTAGTAAAAAGGTGCATGCAATTGAAGAGATTAATGTTTTGAGTGGAAAGATGGATGAACTTATGAAATTGTTTGCTAATAAGAGTGCTCTTACTGATCCTAATGATATGCCTTTGTCTACTTTGATTGAGAATAATAATGAATCTATGGATTTGATTTTGTTGGTAGGAACAATTTTGGTAATAACGTGTATAGAGGTAATTTTAATTCTAGGCCTTTTCCTAGTAATTCCTCTAATAATTATGGTAATTCCTACAACAACTCTTATGGAAATTATAATAAGATGCCCTCTGATTTTGAATCTAGTATTAAAGAATTTATTACTTCGCAAAAGAGTTTCAATGCTTTGATTGAAGAAAAATTGCTTAAGATTGATGAGTTGGCTAGGAACATGGATAGAATTCTCTTGATGTTGATTCTTTGAAACTTAGATCTATTCCACCTAAGCATGATATCAATGAGTCTCTCGAAGCCATGAGAATTTCCATTGATGAGTGCAAAGAAAGAACCGCTAGGATGTGTGCTAAGAAAGATTGCTTTGTGAAAGCGTGTTCTTCTAGTTTTCATGACAATAAACATGAAGATCTAAAAGTAACTGATGTGTCCCCTATTAAATCCTTGTTTTGCAATATGAATCTTGATAATGATGGGACTGGATATAAGTCAACTTTAGTTAGAAGGCGTCCCAAAAATTCGGAGTTTTTAGATCTTGATGCAAAAATTGGTAAAAGTGGGATTGAAAAGGTCAAAACTTTAGATAGCAATGAACCCACTATCTTGTATTTCAAGGAATTTAATTATGATAATTGCTCTTTGATAGATTGTATTTCCTTGTTGCAATCCGTGCTAAATTCTCCTCATGCTTATAGTCAAAATAAAGCTTTTACTAAAAATATCGTTGATGCTTTGATGCAATCTTATGAAGAAAAACTTGAGTTAGAAGTTTCTATCCCTAGAAAACTTTATGATGAATGGGAACCTACAATTAAAATTAAAATTAAAGATCATGAATGCTATGCTTTGTGTGATTTGGGTGCTAGTGTTTCCACAATTCCAAAAACTTTGTGTGATTTGCTAGGTTTCCGTGAATTTGATGATTGTTCTCTAAACTTGCACCTTGCGGAATCCACTATTAAGATACCTATGGGAAAGATTAATGATGTTCTTATTGTTGCAAATAGGAATTATGTGCCCGTAGATTTCATTGTTCTTGATATAGATTGCAATCCTTCGTGTCCTATTATTCTTGGTAGACCTTTTCTTAAAACGATTGGTGCAATTATTGATATGAAGGAAGGGAATATTAAATTCAAATTTCCTTTAAGGAAAAGCATGGAACACTTCTCTAGAAAGAAAGTAAATTACCATATGAATCTATTATGAGAGCCACTTATGGATTGCCTACCAAAGATGGCAATACTTAGATCTATCCTTGCTTTTGTGCCTAGCTAAGGGCGTTAAACGATAGCGCTTGTTGGGAGGCAACCCAATTTTATTTTTATTCCTTGATTTTTGCTCCTGTTTAGTAATAAATAATTCATCTAGCCTCTGTTTTGGTTGTGTGTTTTTTGTTTAATTAGTGTTTTTGCCAAGTAGAACCATTGGGAAGACTTGGGCAAAGTCTTTTTGATCTTGCTGTAAAAAACAGAAACTTTAGCGCTCACGAGAACTGCTGCCATTTTTTATTGGAGAGTGATATTTAGTTAATTCTTTTTTCAGATGATTAATAGATAAATTCCTCACGTCCAGAAAGTTATTTTAGAATTTTTGGGGTTCCATAAGTACTCAAAACCTACAGATTACTACAGACTGTTCTGTTTTTGACAGATTCTGTTTTTCGTGTGTTGTTTGCTTATTTTGATGAATATATGGCTAGTAAAAGAGTTTATAAACCATAGAGAAGTTGGAAAAAGTAGGTTTAAAACCAATATAAATCAATAATGGGTTCATTACAGTACCTTGAAGTGGTGGTTTGTTTTCTTGTCAGGACCCCGATTCCAAGTCACATCGATCTAGCTGGTAACACCTCATATCACATTGCGGCCTCACGGACGGTATCCCCACGGGTGTCGCCTTACCATGGCCCGGGACCGTTTGTGCCTTTTGGCTCACGTATATGATAGTGTCGCTAGCATCCATATGACAGAGAACCCGGGCCGACATGGCTAGTCGTGAACCCAAAGCGGCGCAGACCTATGGAGACAGGCATACATGAATCACATCGAGCATGTCGGTCATCAGCGAGTGAATCCGGGCTATAGCACTGGGCTAACGGGACTCTGGGGAACTCGGGCTGTAGCAGGCTAGGCAGGACTCCGGATGTCACCGCGTGACATTTCCCCGAAGGGACAGACATAGGAACGAAGTGAAACACATGCCGGCCAGTCAAGTGTCCTGAGCAGTAGTGCTGGGCTAGCAGGACTCCGGTGAACTGGGCTGTAGCGGACTACTATGGCTCGAGGAACACTATACTACATTTCCCCATAAGAAAGGCTGCCAAGGATAAACAACTAGATTGTCGGATCCCACTCATACCAAGCATTTCAATCATGCACACAATATGCCCGATATGAGTACATACAACATGGCATCACAACAAAACTCTACAACTCAAGTACTTTATTTAAAGGCTCCAAAGAGCCATACATAACATGTTCATACAGATAGGGGTCACATGACCCGACACTCAAGTCATACAAGCATACAAGCACATGCGGAAGCAAATAGTCTGAGTACAGACACTAGAAAGCAAGAAGGCTTCTCGAAGCCTGTCTATCTACATAGGGCCCTCCATGCCCAGGATCACCACCTGGGTGGCTAGTCACTCGTCGACATCAAGATCTACATAAAACCCATCGGAGGGGGCGGTGTTGTCGTCTGGAAACAGTAATTAAGCAAACATGAGTACAAAGGTACTCAGCAAGTCTTACATCAGAACCTACTATACATGCTCATTCTCAAGAAGGTGGTGGGGTTATTGCAGCAAGCTAGCTTTGACTCTTGGCTAAGCTATCCTACGGAACTCCACTAGTAAAATAGTTTTCGCACATGAGTCCACTACTCACCAACACAATACTCCACCGGGGATCCTCCCTCGTCATCCTACGAGAGGGCCATCCTCGGTACTCACACTTATCTTGAGTCTTTTAGTAGTATCCATTAACTTGTCTATGAACTGTACAGGCAACCAAGTAGTCCTTTACCGCGGACGTGACTATTCGAATAGTTTTATACCCTGCAAGGGTGTACTTCGTCACACATGTTTCCACCACTTAGCGTCAGCACACGACATGTGCTCGGCAGACTTCAAGCGAAAGCCGACGTGGGTGTAAACCACGACCTGACTAACCTCACAAGTCTCTAGTCCAGGTTTATCGCCTATTCAGGTTCCATCCGCAAGGAGATCCGACCGGGGTGTCCTCAACGGCCCCAAACGATGTGTGCAGGGTTCCCGAGACACCAAACGGGCGACTCGGTACACCGTGCCACGGTGTATCTACCGCATCATAGCCCACCCCTAGGGTCAGCGCTACGCACGGCCGCCAACACATAACCTACAAACACCAGAAACTAGTTGCAACTCCTGGACAGAGGACGAGAGGGGTCTGTAAGTCGAGCGGGGTCATATTTCAGGGCCCAATGTGTGGTAGTAGCTGAATCTTAAATCACGCATACAGATCTCAGTTCTTATGGACGGTCTCAATGAAACAACCCACCATGTACTCCTACATGGCCTCTCATCGATACCTTTACCAAATCATGTTCAACAGATCCCTCACATTACCGACATAAACATTTCACTCTAGCCCATCACCCAGATGAACCAAACCTAACACAACTCTAAGCATAGCAGGCATAGCAAGGTAGGAAACACATACATGGCTCAATCAACTCCTACACATGCTAGTGGGTTTCATCTAGTTACTGTGGCAATCACAGGTCATGCATAGGATAAGGGTTCAACTACCGTAGCACACAGCAGTTTGAATCGCGTTGTCTTAATGTAGTAAACAAGAGCAGATGCTAGAACATGGGTTTGTATCGGAATGATCAATGGGTTGCTTGCCTGTTGTGGTGGTAGTAGGGTACTGCCCTTCAGACGGATACTCGGGGTTATCCTCGGAGGCAGAACCTACCACGAAAGACACACCGAACATAATCAACACATGACAATATGCAACAATATGATGCATGCTATGACATGGCAAAATGAAAGTGTCTTGGCCTAATGCAAGCTAAAACAGAAAGGAATGAACTCATTTGAATCAAAGATTCAAATGTTAGCTCATTTAACATAGCCTTATTAGTGCATTGTCTTATTCTGTTTAAACAGCAAGGTTAACTTGTTTTGTCATGCATGAACCCATTACAGATGGATAGATTGAATTTTTCTGATCATTTTACATATATAAATTGTTTGATTTGGAGCTATGGTTGATTTTCTATGATTTTTAGAAGTTTTGGCTATTTTCTGGAATTTCCTCTTAAAGAATAAATCCAGAAAAGGATTTACTACATCAGCCTGACGTCAGTGTGATGTCAGCGGTCAACTGAGGCGGTCCAGGTCAACCCTGACCTGTGGGTCCCATCTGTCAGTGTCAACTAACTAACTAAATTTAGTTAGTGTTAAACTAATACTAATCTAATTTAATTAGTGGCCTCGGGCCCACACGTCAGTGAGTCAGGGGAGTTCAAACTGGGGTCAACCCGGGTCAAACTCGCCGGAGTTGACCCGGGGCTCGTCGCCGGCAAGGCCAGGGATGGCGGAGGGGTGCGGGTTTTCTCCTCCGGCGACCAAATGGCCGGCGGAGGGCATCTAAGTGACGCGGGCACTCGTCCGCGTCGAGTGGTATGGGTGGTTGGACCTGGGGTGGCCGGAGTCGTCGTTGGTGTCGACCTTGGCGGCGGCCGGAGCTTGGGTGAGCTCGGAACCGAGGCTGCGGGGCATGGCGAGGCGCGTGGTAAGGTGCGTTAGACTCCTGGAGACATGGTGAGGTTAGTGGACTAAGTGGCATGGCCATGGCATGGCCGGAGCCTCGTCGACGACGAGCTCCGCGGCGACGTGTTTGGGCGAACTCGAGGCGGCGCGTACGGTGCACGAGAGCTAGCACGAAGAGGGGGAGAAGGTTAGTAGCTCACTGCAGTTGCAGGGGAGCGAACAGCAAGCTCGGGGAAGAGCTGGAGCGAGCGGGTCGGTGAGGGGGATCTCCGGCGACCGAGGTTGAAGACGAGCTTGGTGCAGCGTCTCCGGGGCGAGCGAGTGCTCGGGGATGGGTCGAGGCGAAGCAGTGGATGACGGCGGAGCTTCTTGGCACGGCGAGGCAATGAGTGGACGGCGGTGGCTGCGGTGGAGCTTGTCGGCGGCGATGGCTGCACTCGGTAGGGAATGGGGAGAGAGCCAGAGAGGGGGAGAGGGCCACGAGGAGAGTAGGGAGAATGAGAGGGGGACGTGGGGGAGTGCGTGGCATTCGTAGGCGCGTCCGGGGCGTCGGCGGAAGCGGGAGGTGGCTGGCGTGTGGCCGCGGGCGCCGGCCACGCGCTTCTCATCCTCCTGGCGGGAGGAGGAGGACGACTAGCAAGAGCCAGTGGACTGGGCCGAGCCGGTGGGCTAGGTGGGCTGCGCCAGGTAAGTCTTTGTTCTCTCTCTCCTTTTTTGTTTTTTATTTATTCTATTATTTCTGTAACTTCAGGGCTTTATTAAAAATGCCAGGGCATTTCCAAAAATCATAAAATTAATCATGGCCACTGCTTAGAATAAATCCAACAGCAAACATTTTAGTTTATGATTATTTGAGCATTTAAAATATTTTATAGCATTTAAATGCCCAAATGCAAATACTATAAGAATTAATCCAATGACCTTAAGATGTCCTAGAAAAATGTGCACCATTTTTGTCAAAGGTTTTAACCCAAAACAAAAAGGGTGGGCTTTTTAGAAGGGCATTTCAGGTTCATTGAAAAAGTTTTTAGTAAACCCTAGTTGTTCCAGGGGGGTGCTGGGGGTTCTGTCATCCCCATTTCAAATTTAAGATAAATTTAAACATGATTCACCCTCTAATGCTTGAACTAGCTAGGGTGTGACATTTCTTTTACTAATGGAGCTCACGAAGACTTTCTTTTAAGTTTTGTGTTGTGAAGTTTTCAAGTTTTGCGTAAGGATTTGATGGATTATGGAACAAGGAGTGGCAAGAGCCTAAGCTTGGGGATGCCCAAGGCACCCCAAGGTAAAATCCAAGGACACCAAAAAGCCTAAGCTTGGGGATGCCCCGGAAGGCATCCCCTCTTTCGTCTTCGTCTATCGGTAACTTTACTTGGAGCTATATTTTTATTCGCCACATGATATGTGTTTTGCTTGGAGCGTCTTGTATGATTTGAGTCTTTGCTTTTTAGTTTATCACAATCATCCTTGCTTTACACACCTTTAGGGGGAGACACACATGAATTGAAATTTATTAGAACACTCTATGTGCTTCACTTATATCTTTTGAGCTATATAGTTTTTCCTCTAGTGCTTCACTGATATCTTTTAGAGCACGGCGGTGGTTTTATTTTATAGAAATAATTGATCTCTCATGCTTCACTTATATCATTTTGAGAGTCCTTTAGAACAGCATGGTAATTCACTTTGGCTATAAATTTTAAAAGCTAAGAGAAGTTGGATGCTTGATAGATGGTTTTGAGATATAAAGGTGGTAATATTAGAAGTGTGCTAGTTGAGTAATTATGAAATTGATGAATACTTGTGTTGAAGTTGGCAAGTCCCGTAGCATGCACGTATGGTGAACGTTATGTGACAAATTTGAAGCATGGGGTGTTCTTTGATTGCCTTCCTTATGAGTGGTGGTCGGGACAAGCGATGGTCTTTTCCTACCAATCTATCCCCCTAGGAGCATGCGCGTAGTGCTTGGTTTTGATGACTTGTAGATTTTTGCAATAAGTATGTGAGTTCTTTATGACTAATGTTGAGTCCATGGATTATACGCACTCTCACCCTTCCATCATTGCTAGCCTCTTCGGTACCGTGCATTGCCCTTTCTCACCTTGAGAGTTGGTGCAAACTTCGCCGGTGCATCCAAACCCCGTGATATGATACGCTCTATCACACATAAGCCTCCTTATATCTTCCTCAAAATAGCCACCACACCTACCTATTATGGCATTTCCATAGCCATTCCGAGATATATTGCCATGCAACTTTCCACCGTTCCATTTATTATTACACGCATCATCATTGTCATATTGCTTTGCGTGATCATGTAGTTGACATCGTATTTGTGGCAAAGCCACCGTTCATAATTTTTTCCATACATGTCACTCTTGATTCATCACAATCCCGGTACACCGCCGGAGGCATTCACATAGAGTCATATTTTGTTCTAAGTATCGAGTTGTAATTCTTGAGTTGTAAGAAAATAAAAGTGTGATGATCATCATTAGAGCATTGTCCCATGTGAGGAAAGGATGATGGAGACTATGATTCCCCCACAAGTCGGGATGAGACTCCGGACGAAAATAAAAAAAGAGAAAGAAAAGAGGCCAAAAGAAAAAAAAAAGGCCCAAATAAAAAAATGAGAGAAAAAGAGAGAAGGGACAATGTTACTATCCTTTTTCCACACTTGTGCTTCAAAGTAGCACCATGATCTTCATGATAGAGATTCTCTTATTTTGTCACTTTCATATACTAGTGGGAATTTTTCATTATAGAACTTGGCTTGTATATTCCAATGATAGGCTTCCTCAAATGCCCTAGGTCTTCGTGAGCAAGCGAGTTGGATGCACACCCACTTAGTTTCATTGATGAGCTTTCATATATTTATAGCTCTAGTGCATCCGTTGCATGGCAATCCCTACTCCTTGCATTGACATCAATCGGTGGGCATCTCCATAGCCCATTGATTATCTGCGTCAATGTGAGACTTTCTCCCTTTTTGTCTTCTCACACAACCTCAATCATCATATTCTATTCCACGCATAGTGCTATGTCCATGGCTCGCGCTCATATATTGCGTGAAAGTTGAAAGAGTTTGAAAAGGCTAAGTATGAAACAATTGCTTGGCTTATCATCGGGGTTGTGCATGATGAGAGCATTTTGTGTGACGAAAATGAAGCATGGCCAAACTATATGACTATGTAGGGATAAGTTTTCTTTGGCTATGGTATTTTGATAAGACATAATTGCTTGATTAACATACTTGGAGTATTACTATTTTTATGTCAACAATAAACTTTTATCTTGAATCTTTCGGATCTAAACATTCATGCCACAATAGAGGAAAATACATTGAAGAATATTCTAGGAAGCATTCCACATCAAAAATCCTATTTTTATCATTTACCTACTCGAGGATGAGCGGGAATTAAGCTTGGGGATGCTGATACGTCTCCAACGTATCTATAATTTTTTATTGTTCCATGCTATTATATTATCTGTTTTGGATGTTAATGGGCTTTATTTTACACTTCTATATTATTTTTGGGACTAACCTATTAACCGGAGGCCCAGCCCAAATTGTTGTTTTTTGACTATTTCAGTGTTTCGTAGAAAAGGAATATCAACCGGAGTCCAAACGGAATGAAACCTCTGGGAACATGGTCTTTGGAACAAACGTGATCTAGAGGACTTGGAGTGGACGTCAAGCAATCAACGAGGCAGCCATGAGGCAGGGGCACGCCTACCCCCCTGGGCGCGCCCTCCCCCCTCGTGGGCCCCTCGTTGCTCCACCGACCTACTTCTTCTTCCTATATATGTTCACATACCCCGCAAACATCCAGGAGCACCACGAAACCCTATTTCCACCGCCGCAACCTTCTGTACCCAAGAGATCCCATCTTGGGGCCTTTTCCAGAGCTCCGCCGGAGGGGGCATTGATCATGGAGGGCCTCTACATCAACTCCATGGCCCCTCCGATGATGTGTGAGTATTTTACCTCAGACCTACGGGTCCATAGCTAGTAGCTAGATGGCTTCTTCTCTCTCTTTGGATCTCAATACAAAGTTCTCCTCGATTCTCTTGGAGATCTATTCGATGTAACTCTTTTTGCGGTGTGTTTGTCGAGATCCGATGAATTGTGGGTTTATGATCAAGTGTATCTATGAACAATATTTGAATCTTCTCTGAATCCTTTTATGCATGATTGGTTTATCTTTGCAAGTCTCTTCGAATTATCAGTTTGGTTTGGCCTACTAGATTGATCTTTCTTGCAATGGGAGAAGTGCTTGGCTTTGGGTTCAATCTTGCGGTGCTCGATCCCAGTGACAGAAAGGGAAACGACACGTATTGTATTGTTGCCATCGAGGATAAAAAGATGGGGTTTATATTATATTGCATGAGTTTATCCCTCTACATCATGTCATCTTGGTTAAAGTGTTACTCTGTTCTTATGAACTTAATACTCTAGATGCATGCTGGATAACGGTCGATGTGTGGAGTAATAGTAGTAGATGTAGAATCGTTTCAGTCTACTTGTCTCGGACATGAAGCCTATATACATGATCATGCCTAGATATTCTCATAATTATTCGCTTTTCTATGAATTGCTCGACAGTAATTTGTTCATCCACCGTAATACTTATGCTATCTTGAGAGAAACCACTAGTGAAACCTATGGCCCCCGGGTCTATCTTCCATCATATTAATCTACCATTATTTCCATTACCGTTTATTTTGCAATCTTTACTTTCAATCTATATCATAAAAATACCAAAAATATTTATCTTATTATTATCATCTCTATCAGATCTCACTCTTGCAAGTGGCCGTGAAGGGATTGACAACCCCTTTATCGCGTTGGTTGCGAGGTTCTTCTTTGTTTGTGTAGGTACGAGGTGACTCGCGCGTGGTCTCCTACTGGATTGATACCTTGGTTCTCAATGTTGGGGAACGTAGCAGAAATTCAAAATTTTCCTACGTGTCACCAAGATCTATCTATGGAGAAACCAGCAACGAGGGGAAGGAGAGTGCATCTACATACCCTTGTAGATCGCTAAGCGGAAGCGTTCAAGAGAACGGGGTTGAAGGAGTCGTACTCGTCGTGATTCAAATCACCGGAGATCCTAGTGCCGAACGGACGGCACCTCTGCGTTCAACACACGTACAGCCCGGTGACGTCTCCCACGCCTTGATCCAGCAAGGAGAGAGGGAGAGGTTGAGGAAGACTCCGTCCAGCAGCAGCACAACGGCGTGGTGGTGGTGGAGGAGCGTGGCAATCCAGCAGGGCTTCGCCAAGCACCACGGGAGAGGAGAAGGGAGAGAGGTAGGGCTGCACCAAGAGAGGAGAAGTTCTCATGTGTTGGCAGCCCCAAAACCTCAAGTATATATATGGGGAAGGGGGGCTGCGCCCCCTTTAGGGTTTCCCACCCCAAGGGGTGCGGCCAAGGGGGGGAGGAGTGCCTCCCAAGTCAAGTGGAGGCCCTCCCCCTTAGGGTTTCCCCTTTCCCATGCGCATGGGCCTTGGGGGGGCTGGTGCCCCTGGCCCATTAAGGCTAGAGCACCCCCCCCTACAGCCCATGCTACTGTATTGGACGTGGTGGAACAATTTCCGGACTTCCGGACCCCTCCGGAATCCTCCGGAACCTTCTGGAAGCTTCCCGGTACAATACCGAAAAAACCCGAACTTTTTCCGGAAACTGAACAACAACTTTCCATATATAAATCTTTACCTCCGGACCATTCCGGAACTCCTCGTGACGTCCGGGATCTTATCCGGGACTCCGAACAACATTCAGTAACCACATACAAACTTCCTTTATAACCCTAGCGTCATCGAACCTTAAGTGTGTAGACCCTATGGGTTCGGGAGACATGTAGACATGACCGAGACGTTCTCCGGTCAATAACCAACAGCGGGATCTGGATACCCACGTTGGCTCCCACATGTTCCATGATGATCTCATTGGATGAACCACGATGTCAAGGACTCAATCGATCCCGTATACAATTCCCTTTGTCTAGCGGTATTGTACTTGCCCGAGATTCGATCATCGGTATACCGATACCTTGTTCAATCTCGTTACCGGCAAGTATCTTTACTCGTTCCGTAACACATCATCCCGTGATCAACCCCTTGGTCACATTGTGCACATTATGATGATGTCCTACTAAGTGGGCCCAGAGATACCTCTCCGTTTACACGGAGTGACAAATCCCAGTCTCGATTCGTGCCAACCCAACAGACACTTTCGGAGATACCTGTAGTGCACCTTTATAGCCACCTAGTTACGTTGTGACGTTTGATACACCCAAAGCATTCCTACGGTATCTGGGAGTTGCACAATCTCATGGTCTAAGGAAAAGATACTTGACATTAGAAAAGCTTTAGCATACGAACTACACGATCTTTGTGCTAGGCTTAGGATTGGGTCTTGTCCATCACATCATTCTCCTAATGATGTGATCCCGTTATCAATGACATCCAATGTCCACGGTCAGGAAACCGTAACCATCTATTGATCAACGAGCTAGTCAACTAGAGGCTTACTAGGGACATGGTGTTGTCTATGTATCCACACATGTATCTGAGTTTCCTATCAATACAATTATAGCATGGATAATAAACGATTATCATGAACAAGGAAATATAATAATAACTTATATATTATTGCCTCTAGGGCATATTTCCAACAGTCTCCCACTTGCACTAGAGTCAATAATCCAGTTCACATCGATATGTGATTAACACTCAAGATCACATCCCCATGTGACTAACACCCAAGAGTTCTGGGTTTGATCATGTTATGCTTGTGAGAGAGGTTATAGTCAACAGGTCTGAACCTTTCAGATCCGTGTGTGCTTTACAAATCTCTATGTCATCTCCTAGATGCAGCTACCACGCTCTATTTGGAGCTATTCCAAATAACTGTTCTGCTTGGAGCTATTCTAAATTGTTGCTCCATTATACGTATCCGGTATCTCTACTCAGAGCTATCCGGATAGGTGTCAAGCTTGCATCGATGTAACCCTTTACGACGAACTCTTTTACCACCTCCATAATCGAGAAAATTCCTTAGTCCACTAGTTACTAAGGATAACTTTGACCGCTGTCCTGTGATCCATTCTTGGATCACTCTTGTACCCCTTGACTGACTCATGGCAAGGCACACTTCAGGTGCGGTACTCAGCATGGCATACTGTAGAGCCTATGTCTTAAGCATAGGGGACGACCTTCGTCCTTTCTCTCTATTATGCCATGGTCGAGCTTTAAGTCTTAACTTCATACCTTACAACTCAGGCAAGAACTCCTTCTTTGACTGATCCATCTTGAACACCTTCAAGATCATGTCAAGGTATGTGCTCATTTGAAAAGTACCATTAAGCGTTTTGATCTATCCTTATAGATCTTGATGCTCAATGTTCAAGTAGCTTAATCCAGGCTTTCCATTGAAAAACACTTTCAAATAACCCTATATGCTTTCCAGAAATTCTACGTCATTTCTGATCCATAATATGTCAACAACATATACTCATCAGAAATTCTATAGTGCTCCCACTCACTTCTTTGGAAATACAAGTTTCTCATAAACTTTGTATAAACCCAAAATCTTTGATCATCTTATCAAAGTGTACATTCCAACTCTGAGATGCTTACTCCAGTCCTTAGAAGGATTGCTGGAGCTAGCATACCTTTTAGCATCCTTAGAATCGACAAAACCTTTCTGATTGTATCACATACAACCTTTCCTTACGAAAACTGGTAAGGAAACTCGTTTTGACATCCGTATGCCATATTTCATAAATGCAGCTAATGCTAACATGATTCCGACGAACTTAAGCATCGCTACGGATGAGAAAATCTCATCGTAGTCAACTCCTTGAACTAGTGAAAAACTCTTCGCCACAAGTCGAGCTTCATAGACGGTGACATTACCGTCCACGTTCGTCTTCTTCTTAAAGATCCATTTATCTCAATGGCTTGCCGATCATTGGGCAAGTCCACTAAAGTCCATGCTTTGTTCTGATACATGGATCCTATCTCGGATTTCATGGCTCCTAACTATTTGTCGGAATTTGGGCCCACCATCGCTTCTCCATAGCTCATAGGTTCATTGTTGTCTAGCAACATGACCTTTAAGACAGGATCGCCATACCACTCCGAAGCAGTACGCGTCCTTGTCGTCCTACGAGGTTCGGTAGTGACTTGATCTGAAGCTTCATGATCACTATCATAAGCTTCCACTTCAATTGGTGTAGGTGCCACAGGAACAACTTCCTGTGCCCTGATACACACTGGTTGAAGTGATGGTTCAATATCCATATCAAGTCTCCACCATCCTCCCACTCAATTCTTTCGAGAGAAACTTTTCCTCGAGAAAGGACCCGATTCTAGAAACAATCCCTTATTGCTTTCGGATCTGAGACAGGAGGTATACCCAACTGTTTTGGGTGTCCTATGAAGATGCATTTATCCGCTTTGGGTTCGAGCTTATCAGCCTGAAACTTTTCCACATAAGCGTCGCATCCCCAAACCTTTAAGAAATGACAACTTAGGTTTCTCTAAACCATAATTCATACGGTGTCATCTCAACGAAATTACGTGGTGCCCTATTTAAAGTGAATGTGGTTGTCTCTAATGCCTAACCCATGAACAATAGTGGTAATTCGATAAGAGACATCATGGTACCCACCATATCCAATAGGGTGCAACTATGATGTTCGGACACACCATCACACTATGGTGTTCCAGGCGGTATTAATTGTGAAACAATTTCCACAATGTCTTAATTGTGTGCCAAAACTCGTAACTCAGATATTCATCTCTATGATCATATCATAGACATTTTATCCTCTTTTCACAATGATCTTCTACTTCACTCTGAAATTACTTGAACCATTCAATAATTCAGACTTGTGTTTCATCAAGTAAATATACTCAACATCTACTCAATTCATCTGTGAAGTAAGAACATAACGATATTCACTGCATGCCTCAGCACTCATTGGACTGCACGCATCAAAATGTGTTGCTTCCAAGAAGTTGCTATCTTGTTCCATCTCACTGAAAACGAGGCTTTTTAGTCATCTTGCCCATGTGGTATGATTTGCATATCTCAAGTGATTCAAAATCAAGTGAGTCCAAACTATCCATCTGCATGGAGTTTCTTCATGCGTATACACCAATAGACATGGTTCGCATGTCTCAAACTTTTCAAAAACGAGTGAGTCCAAAGATCCATCAACATGGAGCTTCTTCATGCGTTTTATACCATTATGACTTACATGGCAGTGCCACAAGTAAGTGGAACTATCATTACTATCTTATATCTTTTGGCATGAAAATGTGTATCACTACGATCGAGATTCAATAAACCATTCCATTAGGTGCAAGACCACTGAAGGTATTATTCAAATAAATAGAGTAACCATTATTCTCTTTAAATGATAACCGTATTGCGATAGACATAATCCAATCATGTCTATGCTCAACGCAAACACACAATGACAGTTATTCAGGTTTAATAATAATCTTGATGGTAGAGGGAGCGTGCGATGTTTGATCACATCAAATTTGGAAACACTTCCAACACATATCGTCAGCTCACCTTTAGCTAGTCTCCGTTTATTCCGTAGCTCTTTTATTTCGAGTTACTAACACTTAGCAACCGAACCGGTATCTAATACCCTGGTGCTACTAGGAGTACTAGTAAAGTACACATTAACATAATGTATATCCAATATACTTCTATCGACCTTGCCAGCCTTCTCATCTACCAAGTATCTAGGGTGATTCCGCTCTGGTGACTATTCCCCTTATCACAGAAGCACTTAGTCTTGGGTTTAGGTTCAACCTTGGGTTTCTTCACTGGAGCAGCAGCTGATTTGCCGTTTCATGAAGTATCCCTTCTTGCCCTTGCCCTTCTTGAAACTAGTGGTTTCACCAACCATCAACAATTTGATGCTCCTTCTTGATTTCTACTTTCGCAGTGTCAAACATCGTGAATACCTCAAGGATCATCATATCTATCCCTGGTATGTTATAGTTCATCACGAAGCTCTAGCAGCTTGGTGGCAATGACTTTGGAGAACCATCACTATCTCATCTGGAAGATCAACTCCCACTCGATTCAAGTGATTGTTGCACTCAGACAATCTGAGCACAAGCTCAACGATTGAGCTTTTCTCCCTAAGTTTGCAGGCTAAGAAAATCGTCGGAGGTCTTATACCTCTTGACGTGGGCACGAGCCTGAAATCCCAATTTCAGCCCTCGAAACATCTCATATGTTCCGCGACGTTTCTAAAACGTCTTTGGTGCCTCTACTCTAAACCATTTAACTGAACTATCACGTAGTTATCAAAACATGTATGTCCGATGTTCACAACATCCACAAACGACGTTTGGGGTTCAGCACACTGAGCGGTGCATTAAGGACATAAGCTTTCTACTGTCCGCATAATTGCTACTGTCAACTTTCAACTATATTTTCTCTAGGAACATATCTAAAAAGTGGAACTAAAGCGCGAGCTTACGACATAATTTGCAAAGATCTTTCGACTATGTTCAGGATAATTAAGTTCATCTTATGAACTCCCACTCAGATAGACATCCCTCTAGTCATCTAAGTGATTACATGATCCGAGTCAACTATGTCGTGTCCGATCATCACGTGAGACGGACTAGTCATCATCGGTGAACATCTTCATGTTGATCGTATCTACCATACGACTCATGCTCGACCTTTCGGTCTCTGTGTTTCGAGGCCATGTCTGTACATGCTAGGCTCGTCAAGTTAACCCTAAGTGTTTCGCGTGTGTAAATCTGTCTTACACCCGTTGTATGTGAACGTAAGAATCCATCACACCCGATCATCACATGGTGCTTAGAAGCGACGAACTTTAGCAACGGTGCACAGTTAGGGGAGAACACTTCTTGAAATTGTTGTAAGGGATCATCTTATTTACTACCGTCGTTCTAAGTAAACAAGATGCATAAACATGATAAACATCACATGCAATCAAATAGTGACATGATATGGCCAATATCATTTTGCTCCTTTTGATCTCCATCTTCGGGGCTCCATGATCGTCGTCGTCACCGGCATGACACCATGATCTCCATCATCATGATCTCCATCATCGTGTCTCCATGAAGTTATCTCGCCAACTTATTACTTCTACTACTATGGCTACCGGTTAGCAATAAAGTAAAGTAATTACATGGCGTTGTTCAATGACACGCAGGTCATACAATAAATAAAGACAACTCCTATGGCTCCTGCCGGTTGTCATACTCATCGACATGCAAGTCGTGATTCCTATTACAAGAACATGATCAATCTCATACATCACATATCATTCATCACATTCTTCTTGGCCATATCACATCACATAGCATACCCTGCAAAAACAAGTTAGACGTCCTCTAATTGTTGTTTGCATGTTTTACGTGGCTGCTATGGGTTTCTAGCAAGAACGTTTCTTACCTACGCAAAACCACAACGTGATATGCCAATTGCTATTTACCCTTCATAAGGACCCTTTTCATCGAATCCGTTCCGACTAAAGTGGGAGAGACTGGCACCCGCTAGCCACCTTATGCACCAAGTGCATGTCAGTCGGTGGAACCTGTCTCACGTAAGAATACGTGTAAGGTCGGTCCGGGCCGCTTCATCCCACAATACCGTCGAAACAAGATTGGACTAGTAACGGTAAGCATATTGAACAACATCAACGCCCACAACTACTTTGTGTTCTACTCGTGCAAAGAATCTACGCAATAGACCTAGCTCATGATGCCACTGTTGGGGAACGTAGCAGAAATTCAAAATTTTCCTACGTGTCACCAAGATCTATCTATGGAGAAACCAGCAACGAGGGGAAGGAGAGTGCATCTACATACCCTTGTAGATCGCTAAGTGGAAGCGTTCAAGAGAACGGGGTTGAAGGAGTCGTACTCGTCGTGATTCAAATCACCGGAGATCCTAGTGCCGAACGGACGGCACCTCCGCGTTCAACACACATACAGCCCGGTGACGTCTCCCATGCCTTGATCCAGCAAGGAGAGAGGGAGAGGTTGAGGAAGACTCCGTCCAGCAGCAGCACAACGGCGTGGTGGTGGTGGAGGAGCGTGGCAATCCAGCAGGGCTTCGCCAAGCACCACGGGAGAGGAGAAGGGAGAGAGGTAGGGCTGCACCAAGAGAGGAGAAGTTCTCATGTGTTGGCAGCCCCAAAACCTCAAGTATATATAGGGGGAAGGGGGGCTGCGCCCCCTTTAGGGTTTCCCACCCCAAGGGGTGCGGCCAAGGGGGGGAGGAGTGCCTCCCAAGTCAAGTGGAGGCCCTCCCCCTTAGGGTTTCCCCTTTCCCATGCGCATGGGCCTTGGGGGGGGCTGGTGCCCCTGGCCCATTAAGGCTAGAGTGCCCCCCTACAGCCCATGCTACTGTATTGGACGTGGTGGAACAATTTCTGGACTTCTGGACCCCTCCGGAATCCTCCGGAACCTTCTGGAAGCTTCCCGGTACAATACCGAAAAAACTCGAACTTTTTCCGGAAACCGAACAACAACTTTCCATATATAAATCTTTACCTCCGGACCATTCCGGAACTCCTCGTGACGTCCGGGATCTTATCCGGGACTCCGAACAACATTTGGTAACCACATACAAACTTCCTTTATAACCCTAGCGTCATCGAACCTTAAGTGTGTAGACCCTACGGGTTCGGGAGACATGTACACATGACCGAGACGTTCTCCGGTCAATAACCAACAGAGGGATCTGGATACCCATGTTGGCTCCCACATGTTCCACGATGATCTCATCGGATGAACCACGATGTCAAGGACTCAATCGATCCCGTATATAATTCCCTTTGTCTAGCGGTATTGTACTTGCCCGAGATTCGATCGTCGGTATACCGATACCTTGTTCAATCTCGTTACCGGCAAGTCTCTTTACTCATTCCATAACACATCATCCCGTGATCAACCCCTTGGTCACATTGTGCACATTATGATGATGTCCTACCGAGTGGGCCCAGAGATACCTCTCCGTTTACACGGAGTGACAAATCCCAGTCTCGATTCGTGCCAACCCAACAGACACTTTCGGAGATACCTGTAGTGCACCTTTATAGCCACCCAATTACGTTGTGACGTTTGATACACCCAAAGCATTCCTACGTTATCCGGGAGTTGCACAATCTCATGGTCTAAGGAAAAGATACTTGACATTAGAAAAGCTTTAGCATACGAACTACACGATCTTTGTGCTAGGCTTAGGATTGGGTCTTGTCCATCACATCATTCTCCTAATGATGTGATCCCGTTATCAATGACATCCAATGTCCATGGTCAGGAAACCGTAACCATCTATTGATCAACGAGCTAGTCAACTAGAGGCTTACTAGGGACATGGTGTTGTCTATGTATCCACACATGTATCTGAGTTTCCTATCAATACAATTATAGCATGGATAATAAACGATTATCATGAACAAGGAAATATAATAATAACTTATTTATTATTGCCTCTAGGGCATATTTCCAACACTCAAAAACTGAGGGAAATACTTACGCTGCTTTACTGCATCACCCTTTCCTCTTCAAGGGAAAACCAACGCCGTGCTCAGGAGGTAGCAGGTGCCATGAATTGTGTTGTTCTTTCTTCAAAAGAAATTTGGGATCCAAGTGAGCAACAGGATGAGAAAATTTCACCTTCCGGATGACCCGCCAAATTTTCTTGGTTGGTAAGGGTTCTAAGCCGGAGGAAATCATAGTTAGTTCTGCTGTGTCTGCATGGCTGGTCTCTGCCTCTTCCTGAGAGGAATCAGCATCAATAAGTTGCATGAAAAGAAAGCCAAGGGGGTCAAGTTCTACCTCCGACTCATCATCAAGATGGAGCATTTCTTCAGCTGATGGTTTCTTGGGGTGACCTGGACCATGAGTTTTTGTTTTGGTCTTCTTAACTAGGATGGCGGCTTAAAGTTTTCTTCTCCAGAATGGAGAGTCGGCATGTATACAAATGGGCAACAGAAAAATAAAATAAGGAGAAAGTTACAAAACATGATGAAGTTTGATCTAATGACTTACAGGAGGAGCCAGGTTAAGTGTGCAGAAGGGATTCAACCCCATTTTGTTGCAGCTTTCCAGAGACTCGTCGAGCAGCGTCTTGACCATCTCATTGATCTCCTTATCAATCAAACGAGCTGGGTTGTAGCGTTGTGGGTCTTTTGGGTCACCGGTATAATGACACATTAAGCCGCCACGCCGGCTCAGTGGAAAATCCTCCAGGTGACCCAGCAGCAGACTAGGTCAACTCCAGTTAGGCCATTGGCAAGCAAGGCCCTTATCTTTGAAAAGGTGGCAGCAAAGGGAGCATTTTCGCCAGCGGTTAAACGGCCTGGAAGCTGGCCGGTGGTGGTAAGCCATTAGGGGCGGAAACCTAGCAAGGGGTTTTCTCCAGATGGGGAGGTGTCTTTGAAGTAGAACCAAGTGAAATTCCAGTCTTTGGGGTGACTGGGCAGGGCGGCTGAAGGAAAAAACTATGTCTCTTCGCCTTTGGATAGAAACGCCTCCGAGTTCAAGACTGGGCCCATGTTACATCTCAGTTTGACGGTTGATGTAGAAATAGTCTCTGAACAGATCAACAGAGGGTTCTTCCCCAAGATACACCTCACGGAACACTTGGAAGTTGTATATGTTGGAAACAGAGTTGGGGCCAATGTCTTGTGGATGAAGATTGTAGAAATGTAAAACATCCCGGAAGAATTTTGACCCGGGGGGTGAGAAACCACAGAGAAGATGATCCGTGAAAACTACAACCTTCCCTTCTTGAGGCTCAGGGGGGCATTCAAAGCCTAGAGCACGCCAGTAGATGACCTCTTTGGGAGGTAAAACCCCCATGGTTACAAAATCATTGAGTGTGCTCTCCGTGAATTTGGAGGCAGTCCAGTCAGAAGACGTGGGAGTCTTAGTCATGATGGCGAGTTAAAAATTACGACCCGAGGATAAAAGTATGGTGGATTAATGTATGATGATAAACCACCTGAATGATCATACAACAATTTAGCAATGATGAGCTAGACACAATTAAAAGGCTGTGCATTATGGGCTACTGAAGGGTTTGTGAGCCGCCCTAGCTATCGAATGGAGCAACTTACCAGATTATAAGGGGCTGCTGAAGGTTTTGTGAGCCGCCCTAGCTATGGAATGGAGCAACTTACCAGAATATAAGTACATGGCGGATTAAGTTGAGAAAATATAAGCCAGCAAGCATTGTCGGCGGGTTATACAAAACTTTGGGTTTCTTGGTGAGTCATAAGTTATGATTAAGCCGGCCAAGTTCTGGAGGGTCACAAAGGTTGTTATTTAAGCTGCCCGAACAACGAATGGTGGGTCAGTTGTCTATGAAGACAAGATGGTTGAAATTACGCTAAGTATGGAACAAACAAGTTTCATAGATTGTGCCTAAAATTTTGGATCTACGGCAGTTCAAGAAATGAAGAACAATTCTGAAACATAAGGTACAGTAGTGGAAAAAGTGTCAAGCTATGCATAGATTCTGAAGAAAAGGGATCTACATGAGATACGAGATAAGGACTAAAAATTGCTACCGCCCCACGTCTACTTTGTTTTTGGATTGAACTAAGTTCTCTAAAGCAGAAGGGGGTGAACTTGAAGAGAACCGCGATGAACGTGCTAATGGACTACATGAACGGTTGTGACCTAATGCGGATCAGAAGCAGAAAGAAGGAGCACCTGACGAAGTTGAAGAAGAGCGGGGGTGCATCGCCATTATCTGGTCCGGTCAGGTTGATGCAGCGGTCTTTGTCAGAGTCGCAGGTGAAGAAATGGCCGGAGCGTCGGAGCTCTTGAGTGGTGGAGGTCGCGAGGAGGAAGAAGAAGTGGAAGCGAAAGGGGGTAAAAGTGAAAAAGGAACCCCTCCGTGCCTATTTATAAGGGAAAAGGTGAAACAGTGAAATAGTAGGCGCATAAATCGAGGAGACATCATGATTATCTTAACACTGGAAGCGCCTTCATTCTTGGATGACCAATTGATGTAAAAAGATCTGTTGTGATGTAATAGGATTTTTCTGGATTTATCTCGCATGACCTCACGGCGGGTTGCATCGATTTGTTCAAAGTTAAGCATTGGAAAGAAGACTCACCAACCATAAGAAGTGAAGATTGACATGAACAAGTTCAAATAAATCTGGGGCCTAATGTTGGGGATAACCCCGCGGTGTGTCCCACCCAGGAGGGGTCGGGTTACACTATTGGCGACTCAATAATAAAAGGCATGGGCCTGAGGAGACATGAAGACTAGAGGCGGCTTAAGAGGCGGGCATGTTGAAAGCCCAAGACCCAGAGGTGTGAGCCGCCCGATGGTGGCCTGCCTGGTAAGGCAAGGTGAGTTAGAAACCGAGTTGGTCACGTTGTGTGATCTGACTTGGACTCTTATAAGCCCAAGGGCTCGACCTGTGTATATAAAGGCGAGACCCTGTGGCGAGTTAACTCAAGAAACAATTGATCGATAGCTAGGTCAAGTGATTTCGCTCTCTTGTAATCGATACCCAAGCAATAGTCAACAAAAGCAGGAGTAGGCTTTTACCTCATTGAGAGGGGACGAACCTGGGTAAACCTTGTGTCCTTTGTCACATTCAACCCCTTCAAGATAACCTACGTTGCGATGGCTCCAGACCTAAGTCCTTTCACAAGGGCATCTCCCGTGACAAAACCACGAGAATGCGGCTCATCATCGTGGAGCTTCTGATGCTCTAGACAGCGGTTGGGGACGACGAAGGCGACAACAATAGCTCACCGAAAGTGTGGGACGGTGGGGCTTCTCGGGCATGGATGCGCTGCTCAAAATCGAGCACGTCTGGACGCACATGTTGGTCAAAAGATGCGTAAGGTCAAAACAAAACAAATGGACAAGGTTTTGTGGGTTGGGGCTTATGAAGGTCACCAGAGTGAATCCCACAGCGGAGGGTGCTTCGGTTTCCGGCAAACTTGGGCGCTGGTCATGTCTGGGAGGTTCACCGTGGAGTGGTGGAGCTAGTGGTGGCAGTGGATGGTCCAGGGGGTGGCTACCTCGAGAGCTACGGCACTGGCAGGGGGATAGGGTTCATCACCGGACAGTCCAGTGGGAATGTCCGTTGCGAGTTGGGGGATTTTGCAGAGGGGGCCGATGGCTACTTACATGACGTGGTGGCCGGGGCTGGCGTGCACAGGGGCGCGTGGTCGTGGCCACGAGCGTGCTCGGGTCTTGGGCATCATGCGCGCGCGGTCAACGCGGGAGGTTGGGGGTCAAGTTGACCGGTGGGACCTGCCTGGCAATGAGAGAGAAGAGAGAGTTTGTGTGTGTGTGTTGGGTCAACTGGGTTGTGCCCTATTAGTTGGGGTCAGTTGGTTGTGTTGCGGTTGCGGCTGGCACTTTCTTTTATTTATTTTTCCTTGATGTTTCTCTCTTCTAAATTATGTTCTGATTTGAATTGGATTTATCTTCCCACGCTAAACTTGTTCTAATTTCAAATTTGAATATTCCGGATTTGGTCAACATTTTATTTAGCCTTCTGGTCAAATATTTCATTCCAGTTATTTTAAACCTTGTTTAGATATTTTGCTTGGGTATGTTATGATTTTTGTAAATGTGTTCCTTCTAAATTTCCCTGGTTTTGTTTTCTCTAACCATTTTGAATATTTGTTTTCGTTCTTTTGGGAATTTTAATTTTCTATTTTACCCCTTTAGGATTTTTCTAACTTTCTGCTTTTGTGACTAGGATTTCAACTAGAGCTCAACTAGGTTCCTACTAGATGCGTAGGGCCTTCAACCCTCCCAAGTGAACACACAAGGTCAGACAATCAATCAATCATAGACAAAGTTATCTAACTAGCACACAAGCATAGGATTTTCTACAAAAAAATAATTCAATGTGAAATTTTAAACATTCCAGATTTGGGGAAAAAATCTGGGATGTGACAGTTTCATATCCAATTGCCTAGGGACAATCCTTTACTTTATTGTTTTTTACAAAACAACAACTAAACATTATTTATAAGTTCTTTATTATTTTGCAAAAGCTATCTCTTTATACCCGCAACCGCAGAGTATATTTATTTCTTGTTTCTAGACAAAGAAAAGGCTAGATAAAGCAAAGGCTTGGTGTACGTAGGGTCATAACAGTGGTAGGTCGGACCTAAGAGAATACCAACCCTACCTTTAGCTCCTTGTGGATTCGACACTCCATGCTTATCACCTCCATCTTTAAAAAGTGCAGAGATTTGTGTTCCTTGTCAAGGACCGAGTCATCATATATATGTGGTATGGTTTTGGTTATTGGGGCCAAATGGCTAATATATGTCAAACTGGTCATATATCATGCATTGCCCGGTTTTAGGTGTTGGGATAAAAAATATGCTGCTAGTTATGGTTCATGTATGTTTGACCGTTTCGAACCCCTGATAAGTACTCCCTCCGTCCCAAAATTCTTGTCTTAGATTTTTCTACGTATGGATGTATCTATTCATATTTTTAGTGTTAGATACATCTGTATCTAGATAAGTCTAAGACAAGAATTTTGGGACGGAGGGAGTATATATGAAACATAACAAGCGTTGTGTATAGGAAATTAATGGACATGACCATCCAATAATTACAGTTTGCTCTGAAATAATTTGGTTATCAGCTCCCATAGTGAAACCTTGCAATAAATTAAATAACACTGACTTAGATTTACAACCTAGTGCATATGCCATTGGAGATCAGTGTATAAAATTGACATGTGATTGTACAAAATACAAACTTAATCCACAAAACATTAACTTTTGAAGCGCATTATCTGATTATTAGCCCATAACCTGATTCCCATGTACTATTGTACATCTTCCCGGAATACTTCTACTAGTGATGGGAAGGCATGAATTTTGACCTACTTCCAAAATCAAAGCAGAATGAAATGAGGCTGAGATCATTTGCTTGAGCTTCCTTGCTATCATGAGGAGAGTACCGACGTAAGAACAACATTGGTGTTGAGAGGTGGGGTGCGTGGAGGAGATAGTGGAGAGATGGTGAGGGAATACCTAGCTTCCTGAAGGTTAGCTGTCTGAGAGATTCATCGGTGGACGGACGACAACGAGGGCGAGTGTACGCGGCGATTGCGGTGTTGCAATTACCTGGGCTAGACCACGTCACCCCGTGCAGATGGTATGCTTCCTTCTCGTATGGTTCCAATACATAGCAAGGAAGCGCCATCGGAAATGATAGTCGAGGCCCCGCAAGGATGGGAGACGGGGGTGATGGAGCTCGAGCCCTAGTGCGGCAGCGCAATTCATCTACATGGGAACCCTAATGAATGAGAGAAGAGAGGGGGTCGAGTGAGGAAGGGGCCCACCACGAAATCACGAAATAAATTGACCCACACTGTCTGACCTAGTCAAAATCAATGCCACAAACTAAATCCATCGCCTTGATCGCTCCTGGGAGCTCTTGTCCCAGGGAGTTTAGTTATTTAAAAGATTTTTTCTCAAGTTTTCATCAGGATGTTGTGTGCCTTTTGATGTGTCATGGTATATCCATGTCTGGCCAACTTTTAGGAGACCTTAATGTTGTTATTATGTATTCTATTTGTCCATGTGTGTTGGGCACCTAAAAGAATTCAGGAAATCCAAAAGTTAATATTCCTCGTGATCTATGCATCCTCTTGTTTGGCTCTCTCATGCAGCCTCCTTTATCTTCTTGGTTCCCTTTTTCATGCATTCACAACTCATTCCACCCATTCTCATGCATGTACAATTAAATGTTTCTGTCAAATGTATTTTTTAGGAAACACGATAGGCTCATTTCCAAAACATTAAACATAATGCTGACCTATCATGGTGCATCTTGGTCACAGTGCAACTCCTTAAACGCCATATGCACGTGGACAGAGGGAGTGGATTGATTGAGAATTGTAAGTGGCTAAAAACTTACACATGTTCGAATTTGTGTTAAGGTATATCATATAGAACTTGCAAATGACATTTGTTGTAGCCCCTTCACATCCTTCAGATTTTTCTGAAATTCATTTCTGCAATATTGAAATCTTGTATGGTATGCATTCACACGACCTCACTATCGAAGCATCAAGTTTTGACGGTTTTATTCCTCCTAGTTTGTCAACATGATACTCATGGGAGATAGAGTAGAATCTCAGAGCATGTATAACTGGACCCCTCAAACCTTTCCTATACGTTCGGGCGGATAGGCCGGTCACTGTCCGATCACGAAAACAATACGCAACTGGACCCCTTAAACATGCCTTATACGTGTGTCGGAGTGGCGGCGACCGACGCCAGCCCAGCATCGCATCGCATGCATGGCGTATGGGGTTGTGTGGACCGCGAGTTTAGGATGGAGCGCATGAGATGGGAGGGAGACCGAACCAAGTTGCTTGCAGCGACGAGAAAGAAAAAACTATGAGGACAAACCTGAAGGTGGGAGGCGAGAAAATTAAAACAGGGAGGTTGAATAAAGCACTCTGTCAGAAAAAAAGTTATTTTTTGAAGTAGCAGAGAAAAGAAAAGAAAATGGAAAAAGTGGGAGGTGAGAAGAACCAAAATAGGGAAGTTGGATGAAATGGAGAGGTTGGACAAAGCACTCTGCTGCAAGGTAGAAAAAGAAATACTATTTGCTGGAATTTTGTCTATTTTGGGCCTAGCCCAATAGCAGTTTCAGAAATTCCTCATAAATCCTAGAGGCCCACGTAGCCCATTCGTGCAAGGCAAGAGGTGGAACAAAAGTTTAGTCCCACATTGCTAGTTTAGAGGGAGTTGGACCTCTTTATAAGGGAGGTTCTTTCCCCACATGTATGAGCATGAGAACAAGAGGGACATCCACGCGCGCTCCTCCTCCGCCGCCCGCCTCGCCATGCCACGCCACGCCTCGTCACGACACGCCGCGCCGCGGGTTGCGGGAATGAGCTGAGCCGATGTCTAAATTTTTGCCACGCACGACGGGTATACGAAAGGTCACGTGGGAGTTGAAACATTTTCTATAGTGGACACTAAATTCGGACAGCGCGCCTCTTCGGTCGCTACCTGTTCGCTTCATCTCCCTTCATTGCTTCACCTCCCGCCGCAGCCTCTTCACGTCCTTCTCCTGTGCCTATATAAGAGAGGTCGCTCCTCTCCAGAGAGACACAACAGAAGCTCCTCTTCCTCTCACCACAAAGTTCCGCCCACTGCGCTGCTGCTACATTCTTCCCCATCCCATCTTGCAGCGTGCACCGTAGGTCAGGACAGTAGGCCTCCGGAACCACAACTTTTGAGTCTTGTACGGGAGAAGGGTGATAAGGTTTTTGGGGAGCGCTCCGTGCGACTACTGGCTTCTTCATCATGGACTCCGACGACTACTTCCCCGACGACGACTTCTTCCCCGACATCCACGACCTCCTCGACGACATGACAGGCGAGGACACCGACCCCAAGTCTAGCGCTTCTGCTGCTATCCCGTACGTGTTCTTCTCCTTTCTGTTAGAGGTCCTGCTGCAGTTCCTTGTTCTAGTATTTTCCCTACATATGTTAGACTCTATTTCATATATGCAACTTGCTATACTGGTTGCTCTATATATGTTCAATTACAGTTCATATATGTTCAGTTACAGTTCATGAAGGATGTTGGGTATGGTATATTTCCCACTATTATTTCAGTATGTCATTCTCCGGACTAGTTGATTGACACGGGTGGTAATGTGCATGTATGCGGTGATATTTCCATGTTTTCATCTTATCGGACCGCAGGGACTTCAACCGTGCTGATGGGCAACGGTTCAAGTGCTTCTGTTCGTGGTGTTGGCACGGTCGATCTGAAGTTTACTTCGGGGAAGATCGTGCGGCTGAAGAACGTGCATTATGTCCCCTCCGTCAATAAAAATCTTGTTAGTGGATCTCTTCTGTGTAGAGATGGCTACAAGCTTGTCTTTGAGTCAAATAAATTTGTAATATCCAAGTACGGAACCTTTGTTGGTAAAGGCTATGAGTCAGGAGGCTTGTTTCGTTTATCCTTATCAGACGTTTGCAATAAAGTTGTTAATCATATTTGCAACCATAGTGAATCCAATGTGTGGCATTCACGTCTTTGTCATGTTAACTTTGGTTGCATGTCGCGACTAGCGAAGTTGAACTTAATCCCTAGTTTCACCACCGTCAAGGGATCTAAGTGTCAAGTGTGTGTGCAAGCTAAGCAACCTCGTAAGTCTCACACGACTGCGGAAATAAGAAATCTTGCACCACTAGAGCTCATACATTCAGATCTATGTGAAATGAATGGTGTGTTGACAAAAGGTGGAAATAAATATTTCATGACGTTAATTGATGAATCCACTAGATACTACCGTGTGTATCTTTTGAAATCTAAGGATGAGGCTTTGAACTTTTTCAAGATCTATAAAGCTGAAGTGGAAAACCAACTTGATCGAAAAATCAAGAGGCTTAGGTCCGACCGTGGTGGAGAGTATTTTTCCAATGAATTTGATGCTTTTTGTGCGGAACATGGTATAATCCATGAGAGGACGCCTCCCTATTCACCTCAGTCAAACGGGGTGGCCGAAAGAAAGAACCGTACTCTAACAGATTTGGTTAACGCCATGTTAGACACTTCGGGTCTCTCCAAGGCATGGTGGGGGGAGGCGATATTGACGGCATGTCATGTCCTAAACCGAGTTCCCACAAACAACAAAGAGATAACTCCATTCGAGGAATGGGAGAAGAAAAGGTTAAAACTCTCTTATCTACGAACATGGGGTTGTTTGGCGAAAGTCAATGTTCCAATTCCAAAGAAGCAAAAGCTTGGACCAAAGACTATGGATTGTGTTTTCCTGGGATATACTTTTCATAGCATTGGATATAGATTCTTTGTTGTAAAATCTGAGGTACTTGACATGCATGTCGGTACGATCATGGAGTCGAATGATGCAACTTTCTTTGAAGATATCTTTCCCATGAAGGATATGGCTACCTCATCTAATCAGGAGATGCCTAGTTCATCGAATCAGGAACCAGTTACAATTACCAAACCTTCCATTTCAATAGAACACTTTGAAAGTCTTGTGGAGGAAAACAATGAAGCTCCTACTAGGAGCAAGAGACAGAGGACTGCAAAGTCCTTTGGTGATGATTTTCTTGTGTATCTCATAGATGACACTCCCAGTTCTATTTTAGAGGCTTATGCATCTGAAGATGCTGACTACTAGAAGGAAGCGGTTCGTAGCGAGATGGATTCTATCTTAGCGAATGAAACTTGGGAGATAACTGATCGTCCTTATGGGTGCAAACCTATAGGATGCAAATGGGTATTCAAGAAGAAGCTTAGGCCTGATGGTACTATTGAAAAGTACAAGGCTCGGCTCGTGGCTAAGGGTTATACCCAAAAGGAAGGTGAAGACTATTGGGAAACGTAGTAATTTCAAAAAAATTCCTACGCACACGCAAGATCATGGTGATGCATAGCAACGAGAGGGGAGAGCGTGATCTACGTACCCTTGTAGACCGACAGCGGAAGCGTTGTGACAACGCGGTTGATGTAGTCGTACGTCTTCATGATCCGACCGATCCAAGCACCGTTACTCCGGCACCTCCGAGTTCTTGGCACACGTTCAGCTCGATGATGATCCCCGGGCTCCGATCCAGCAAAGCATCGGGAAGGAGTTCCGTCAGCACGACGGCGTGGTGACGATCTTGATGTTCTACCGTCGCAGGGCTTCGCCTAAGCACCGCTACAATATGACCGAGGTGGAATATGGTGGAGGGGGGCACCGCACACGGCTAAGGAACGATCACGAAGATCAACTTGTGTTCATGGGGTGCCCCTTGCCTCAGTATATAAAGGATGGAGGAGGAGGAGGCCGGCCAAGGCAATTGGTGCGGCCAGGATGTGGAGTCCTACTAGGACTCCAAGTCCTAGTAGGAGTCCACCAAGAGGGGAGGAAGGGAGAAGGAAAGGTGGCCGGCCCCTTTTCCCTAGTCCAATTCGGACCAGAGGGGAGGGGGGCACAGCAGCCCCTTGGCCCTTTCTCCTCTTCCCACTACAGCCCATCAAGGCCCATTGCTTCTCCAGTAACTACCCGGTACTCCGAAAATTACCCGAATCACTTGAAACCTTTCCGATGTCCGAATATAGTTGTCCAATATATCGATCTTTACGTCTCGACCATTTCGAGACTCCTCGTCATGTCCCCGATCTCATCCAGGACTCCGAACTCCTTCGGTACATCAAAACTCATAAACTCATAATATAACTGTCATCGAAACCTTAAGTGTGCGGACCCTATGGTTCGAGAACATGTAGACATGACCGAGACATGTCTCCGGTCAATAACCAATAGCGGAACCTGGATGCTCATATTGGCTCCTACATATTCTACGAAGATCTTTATCGGTCAGACCGCATAACAACATACGTTGTTCCCTTTGTCATCGGTATGTTACTTACCCGAGATTCGATCGTCGGTATTCAATACCTAGTTCAATCTCGTTACCGGCAAGTCTCTTTACTCGTTCCGTAATACATCATCTCACAACTAACTCATTAGTTGCAAGGCTTGCAAGGCTTATGTGATGTGCATTACCGAGAGGGCCCAGAGATACCTCTCCGACAATCGGAGTGACAAATCCTAATCTCGAAATACGCCAACCCAACATGTACCTTTGGAGACACCTGTAGAGCTCCTTTATAATCACCCAGTTATGTTGTGACGTTTGGTAGCACACAAAGTGTTCCTCCGGCAAACGGGAGTTGCATAATCTCATAGTCATAGGAACATGTATAAGTCATGAAGAAAGCAATAGCAACATACTAAACGATCGGGTGCTAAGCTAATGGAATGGGTGCTAAGCTAATGGAATGGGTCATGTCAATCAGATCATTCACCTAATGATGTGATCCCGTTAATCAAATAACAACTCTTTGTCCATGGTTAGGAAACATAACCATCTTTGATTAACGAGCTAGTCAAGTAGAGGCATACTAGTGGCACTCTGTTTGTCTATGTATTCACACATGTATTATGTTTCCGGTTAATACAATTCTAGCATGAATAATAAACATTTGTCATGGTATAAGGAAATAAATAATAACTTTATTATTGCCTCTAGGGCATATTTCCTTCAGTCTCCCACTTGCACTAGAGTCAATAATCTAGATCACATCGCCATGTGATTTAACATCAATAATTCACATCATCATGTGATTAACACCCATAGTTCACATCATCATGTGACCAACACTCAAAGGGTTTACTAGAGTCAATAATCTAGTTCACATCTCTATGTGATTAACACCCAAACAGTACTAAGATGTGATCATGTTTTGCTTGTGAGAGAAGTTTAGTCAATGGGTCTGCCACATTCAGATCCGTATGTATTTTGAAAATTTCTATGTCAACAATGCTCTGCACGGAGCTACTCTAGCTAATTGCTCCCACTTTCAATATGTATCCAGATTGAGACTTAGAGTCATCTGGATTAGTGTCAAAACTTGCATCGACGTAACTCTTTACGATGAACCTTTTTGTCACCTCCATAATCGAGAAACATATCCTTATTCCACTAAGGATAATTTTGACCGCTGTCCAGCGATCTACTCCTAGATCACTATTGTACTCCCTTGCTAAACACAGTGTAGGGTATACAATAGATCTGGTACACAGCATGGCATACTTTATAGAACCTATGGCTGAGGCATAGGGAATGACTTTCATTCTCTTTCTATCTTCTGCCGTGGTCGGGCTTTGAGTCTTACTCAATTTCACACCTTGTAACACAGGCAAGAACTCTTTCTTTGACTGTTCCATTTTGAACTACTTCAAAATCTTGTCAAGGTATGTACTCATTGAAAAAACTTATCAAGCGTCTTGATCTATCTCTATATATCTTGATGCTCAATATGTAAGTAGCTTCAACGAGGTCTTTCTTTGAAAAAACTCCTTTCAAACACTCCTTTATGATTTGCAGAATAATTCTACATTATTTCCGATCAACAATATGTCATTCACATATACTTATCAGAAATGTTGTAGTGCTCCCACTCACTTTCTTGTAAATACAGGCTTCACCGCAAGTCTGTATAAAACTATATGCTTTGATCATACTATCAAAGTGTTTATTCCAACTCCGAGAGGCTTGCACCAGTCCATAAATGGATCGCTGGAGCTTGCACACTTTGTTAGCTCCTTTTGGATCGACAAAACCTTCCGGCTGCATCATATACAACTCTTCTTCCAGAAATCCATTCAGGAATGCAGTTTTGACATCCATTTGCCAAATTTCATAATCATAAAATGCGGCAATTGCTAACATGATTCGGACAGGCTTAAGCATCGCTACGGGTGAGAAGGTCTCATCGTAGTCAACCCCTTGAACTTGTCGAAAACCTTTTGCGACAATTCTAGATTTGTAGATAGTAACACTACTATCAGCGTCCGTCTTCCTCTTGAAGATCCATTTATTCTCAATTGCTTGCCGATCAGTGGGCAAGTCAACCAAAGTCCATACTTTGTTCTCATACATGGATCCCATCTCAGATTTCATGGCTTCAAGCCATTTTGCGGAATCTGGGCTCACCATCGCTTATTCATAGTTCGTAGGTTCGTCATGGTCAAGTAGCATGACCTCCAGAACAGGATTACCGTACCACTCTGGTGCGGATCTCACTCTGGTTTACCTACGAGATTCGGTAGTAACTTGATCTGAAGTTACATGATCATCATCATTAGCTTCCTCACTAATTGGTGTAGTAGTCACAGGAACAGATTTTTGTGATGAACTACTTTCCAATAAGGGAGAAGGTACAATTACCTTATCAAGTTCTACTTTCCTCCCACTCACTTCTTTCGAGAGAACCTCCTTCTCTAGAAAGCATCCATTCTTAGCAACGAATGTCTTGCCTTCGGATCTGTGATAGAAGGTGTACCCAACAATAACTTTTTGGGTATCCTATGAAGACACACTTTTCTGATTTGGGTTTGAGCTTATCAGGATGAAACTTTTTCACATAAGTATTGCAACCCCAAACTTTAAGAAACGACAACTTTGGTTTCTTGCCAAACCACAGTTCATATAGTGTCGTCTCAACGGATTTAGATGGTGCCCTATTTAACGTGAATGCAGTTGTCTCTAATGCATAACCCCAAAACAATAGTGGTAAATCACTAAGAAGCATCATAGATTGTACTATATCCAATAAAGCACGTTTATGATGTTCGGACACACCATTATGCTGTGGTGTTCCAGGTGGCATGAATTTGTGAAACTATTCCACATTGTTTTAATTGAAGACCAAACTCGTAACTCAAATATTTGTCTCCGTGATCAGATCGTAGAAACCTTATTTTCTTGTCACGATGATTTTCCACTTCACTCTGAAATTCTTTGAACTTTTCAAATGTTTCAGACTTATGTTTCATCAAGTAGATATACCCATATCTGCTCAAATCATCTGTGAAGGTCAGAAAATAATGATACCCTCCGCGAGCCTTAACACTCATTGGATCGCATACATCAGTATGTATTTATTTCCAATAAGTCAGTTGCTCGCTCCATAGTTCCGAAGAACAGAGTCTTAGTCATCTTGCCCATGAGGCATGGTTCGCAAGCATCAACTGATTCATAATCAAGTGATTCCAAAAGCCCATCAGCATGGAGTTTATTCATGCGCTTTACACCAATATGACCTAAACGGCAGTGCTACAAATAAGTTGCACTATCATTATTAACTTTGCATCTTTTGGTTTCAATATTATGGTTGTGTGTATCACTACGATCGAGATCCAACGAACTATTTTCATTGGGTGTGTAACCATATAAGGTTTTATTCATGTAAACAGAACAACAATTTATTCTCTTGCTTAAATGAATAACCATATTACAATAAACATGATCTAATCATATTCATGCTCAACGCAAACACCAAATAACACTTATTCAGGTTCAACACTAATCCCGAAAGTATAGGGAGTGTGCGATGATGATCATATCAATCTTGGAACCACTTCCAACACACATCGTCACTTCACCCTTAACTAGTCTCTATTTATTCTGCAACTCCCGTTTCGAGTTACTAATCTTAGCAACTGAACTAGTATCAAATACTGAGGGGTTGCTATAAACACTAGTAAAGTACACATCAATAACATGTATATCAAATATACTTATGTTCACTTTGCCATCCTTCTTATCTGCCAATCACTTGGGGTCGTTCCGCTTCCAGTGACCAATCCCTTTGCAGTAGAAACACTTAGTCTCAGGCTTAGGACCAGACTTGGGCTTCTTCACTTGAGCAGCAACTTGCTTGCTGTTCTTCTTGAAGTTCCCCTTCTTCCCTCTGCCCTTTTCTTGAAACTAGTGGTCTTGTCTACCATCAACACTTGATGTTTTTCTCGATTTCTACCTTCGTCAATTTTCGCATTACGAAGAGCTTGGGAATCGTTTTCGTTATCCCTTGCATATCATAGTTCATCACGAAGTTCTACTAACTTGGTGATGGTGACTAGAGAATTCTGTCAATCACTATCTTATCTGGAAGATTAACTCCCACTTGATTCAAGCGATTGTAGTACCCAGACAATCTGAGCACATGCTCACTAGTTGAGCGATTCTCCTCTCCATCTTTTAGCTATAGGACTTGTTGGAGACTTTATATCTCTCAACTCGGGTATTTGCTTGAATATTAACTTCAACTCCTGGAACATCTCATATGCTCCATGACGTTCAAAACGTCTTTGAAGTCCCGATTCTAAGCCATTAAGCATGGTGCACTAAACTATCAAGTAGTCATCATATTGAGCTAGCCAAACGTTCATAACGTCTGCATCTGCTCCTGCAATAGGCCCGTCACCTAGCGGTGCATCAAGGACATAATTCTTCTGTGCAGCAATGAGGATAAACCTCAGATCACGGATCCAATCCGCATCATTGCTACTAACATCTTTCAACACAATTTTCTCTAGGAACATATCAAAATAAACACAGGGAAGCAACAACGCGAGCTATTGATCTACAACATAATTTGCAAAATACTACCAGGACTAAGTTCATGATAAATTTAAGTTCAATTAATCATATTACTTAAGAACTCCCACTTAGATAGACATCCCTCTAATCCTCTAAGTGATTACGTGATCCAAATCAACTAAACCATGTCCGATCATCACGTGAGATGGAGTAGTTTCATTGGTGAACATCGCTACGTTAATCATATCTGCTATATGATTCACGCTTGACCTTTCGGTCTCCGTGTTCCGAGGCCATATCTGTATATGCTTGGCTCGTCAAGTATAACCTGAGTATTCTGCGTGTGCAACTGTTTTGCACCCGTTGTATTTGAACGTAGAGCCTATCACACCCGATCATCACGTGGTGTCTCAGCACGAAGAACTTTCGCAACGGTGCATACTCAGGGAGAACACTTCTTGATAATTAGTGAGAGATCATCTTATAATGCTACCGTCAATCAAAGCAAGATAAGATGCATAAAAGATAAACATCACATGCAATCAATATAAGTGATATGATATGGCCACCATCATCTTGTGCTTGTGATCTCCATCTTCGAAGCACCGTCATGATCACCATCGTCACCGGCGCGACACCTTGATCTCCATCGTAGCATCGTTGTCGTCTCGCCAATCTTATGCTTCCACGACTATCGCTACTGCTTAGTGATAAAGTAAAGCATTACAGCACGATTGCATTGCATACAATAAAGCGACAACCATATGGCTCCTGCCAGTTGCCGATAACTCGGTTACAAAATATGATCATCTCATACAATAAAATTTAGCATCATGTCTTGACCATATCACATCACAACATGCCCTGCAAAAACAAGTTAGACGTCCTCTACTTTGTTGTTGCAAGTTTTACATGGCTGCTACGGGCTTAAGAAAGAACCAATCTTACCTACGCATCAAAACCACAACGATAGTTTGTCAAATTGGTGCTGTTTTAACCTTCGCAAGGACCGGGCGTAGCCACACTCGGTTCAGCTAAAGTTGGAGATACTGTCACCTGCTAGCCACCTTTGTGCAAAGCACGTCGGGAGAACCGGTCTCGCGTAAGCGTACGCGTAATGTCGGTCCGGGACGCTTCATCCAACAATACCGTCGAACCAAAGTATGACATGCTGGTAAGCAGTATGACTTATATCGCCCACAACTCACTTGTGTTCTACTCGTGCATATAACATCAACACATAAAACCTAGGCTCGGATGCCACTGTTGGGAAACGTCGTAATTTCAAAAAAAAATCCTACGCACACGCAAGATCATGGTGATGCATAGCAACGAGAGGGGAGAGTGTGATCTACGTACCCTTGTAGACCGACAGCGGAAGCGTTGTGACAACGCGGTTGATGTAGTCGTACGTCTTCACGATCCGACCGATCCAAGCATCGTTACTCCGGCACCTCCGAGTTCTTGGCACACGTTCAGCTCGATAACGATCCCCGGGCTCCGTTCCAGCAAAGCGTCGGGGAGGAGTTCCGTCAGCACAACGGCGTGGTGACGATCTTGATGTTCTACCGTTGCAGGGCTTCGCCTAAGCACTGCTACAATATGACCAAGGTGGAATATGGTGGAGGGGGGCACCGCACACGGCTAAGGAACAATCACGAAGATCAACTTGTGTTCATGGGGTGCCCCTTGACTCAGTATATAAAGGATGGAGGAGGAGGAGGCCGGCCAAGGCAATTGGTGCGGCCAGGATGTGGAGTCCTACTAGGACTCCAAGTCCTAGTAGGAGTCCACCAAGAGGGGAGGAAGGGAGAAGGAAGTGGAGGAGAAGGAAAGGTGGCCAGCCCCTTTTCCCTAGTCCAATTCGGACCAGAGGGGAGGGGGGTGCAGAAGCCCCTTGGCCCTTTCTCCTCTTCCCACTAAAGCCCATCAAGGCCCATTGCTTCTCCCGTAACTACCCGGTACTCCGAAAAATACCCGAATCACTCGGAACCTTTCCGATGTCCGAATATAGTTGTCCAATATATCGATCTTTACGTCTCGACCATTTCGAGACTCCTCGTCATGTCTCCGATCTCATTCGGGACTCCGAACTCCTTCGGTACATCAAAACTCATAAACTCATAATATAACTATCATCGAAACCTTAAGCGTGCGGACCCTACGGTTCGAGAACAATGTAGACATGACCGAGACATGTCTTCGGTCAATAATCAATAGCGGAACCTGGATGCTCATATTGGCTCCTACATATTCTATGAAGATCTTTATCGGTCAGACCGCATAACAACATACGTTGTTCCCTTTGTCATCGGTATGTTACTTGCCCGAGATTCGATCGTCGGTATCCAATACCTAGTTCAATCTCATTACCGGCAAGTCTCTTTACTCGTTCTGTAATACATCATCTCACAACTAACTCATTAGTTGCAATGCTTGCAAGGCTTATGTGATGTGCATTACCGAGAGGGCCCAGAGATACCTCTCCGACAATCGGAGTGACAAATCCTAATCTCGAAATACGCCAACCCAACATGTACCTTTGGAGACACCTGTAGAGCTCCTTTATAATCACCCAGTTACGTTGTGACGTTTGGTAGCACACAAAGTGTTCCTCCGGCAAACGGGAGTTGCATAATCTCATAGTCATAGGAACATGTATAAGTCATGAAGAAAGCAATAGCAACATACTAAACGATCGGGTGCTAAGCTAATGGAATGGGTCATGTCAATCAGATCATTCACCTAATGATGTGATCCCGTTAATCAAATAACAACTCTTTGTCCATGGTTAGGAAACATAACCATCTTTGATTAACGAGCTAGTCAAGTAGAGGCATACTAGTGACACTCTGTTTGTCTATATATTCACACATGTATTATGTTTCCGGTTAATACAATTCTAGCATGAATAATAAACATTTATCATGGTATAAGGAAATAAATAATAACTTTATTATTGCCTCTAGGGCATATTTCCTTCAAAGACTTCTTTGATACTTACTCACCTGTGGCTCGACTGACCCCTATTCGAGTTCTACTTTCACTAGCTGCCTCGCATGGTCTTCTCGTTCATCAAATGGATGTTAAGACTGCTTTCCTAAATGGAGAGTTGGACGAGGAAATTTATATGGAACAACCAGATGGGTTTGTACTAGATGGTCAGGAAGGGAAAGTGTGCAAGTTGCTGAAGTCTTTGTACGGACTTAAGCAAGCACCCAAACAGTGGCATGAGAAGTTTGAAAGAACTTTAACAGCTGTAGGCTTTGTTGTGAACGAAGCTGACAAATGTGTGTACTATCACCATGGTGGGGGCGAGGGAGTTATTCTGTGCTTGTATGTTGATGACATACTGATTTTTGGAACAAATCTGAATGTTATTAAGGAGGTCAAGGATTTCCTATCTCATTGTTTTGATATGAAGGATTTAGGAGTGGCTGATGTCATTCTGAACAACAAGTTGTTGAGAGACGATGATGGTGGGATTACATTGCTTCAATCTCACTATGTGGAAAAGATCTTGAGTCGCTTTGGCTATAGTGACTGCAAGCCCTCTCCAACACCATATGATGCGAGTGTGTTACTTCGAAAGAATCAAAGAATTGCTAGAGATCAATTGAAATATTCTCATATTATTGGCTCGCTATGTACTTAGCAAGTGCTACAAGACCTGACATCTCTTCTGATGTTAGCAAACTGGGTCGGTTTGTCTCAAAACCAGGAGATGTGCATTGGAAAGCTCTAGAGAGAGTTTTGCGTTACTTGAAAGGCACTGCAAATTATGAAATTCACTACACCGGGCATCCAAAGGTGCTTGAAGGGTATAGTGACTCAAACTGGATCTCAGATGCTGATGAGATAAAGGCCACGAGCGGTTATGTATTCACTCATGGAGGTGGCGCTGTTTCTTGGAAGTCTTGCAAGCAGACCATCTTAACAAGGTCAACAATGGAAGCAGAACTCACAGCACTAGATACAGCTACGGTCGAAGCAGATGGGCTTCGTCGGCTCTTGAATGACTTGCCGGTTGTTGAGAAACCTATACCGGGTGTCCTTATGAACTACGACAATCAAACTGTGATCACGAAAGTGAGCAGCTCAAAGGACAACATGAAGTCATCAAGACACGTTCAGAGAAGGTTAAAGTCTGTCAGGAAAATGAGAAACTCCGGAGTTATTGCATTGGATTATATCCAAACGTCTAAGAATCTGGAAGATCCTTTTACTAAGGATCTATCACGTAATGTGATAGATAATGCATCGAGGGAGATGGGTATGAGACCCACAATATGAGTTGTTCACAGTGGTAACCTATTCTTTGTGATCGGAGATCCCGTGAATTAGATGTGGAAGACAAGTTGTTGGTCAACTGAGAGGAGAGTATCCTTACTATTCACAATACCACTCCATGAAGATGCAATACTCTCCTAATCTGCATGGCAGGTTGATGTATATCTTAATGTGTTCTAAGTGGCTTATTTAAGCAGAGATGTTATCCTGCAGAACATCTTTTGAAGAACACACCTATATGAGTCTGATTGTCAAACGTCGCAATCTATGAGAGTAGGGTTCTCTCTAGTAAACTCATGAAAGGTCACGGAGTATGACGCATAAGCTCCACCCGCGGGGAAGACCCACGGTAGCCACGTATCGGTCAAGGCTTTATGTGAAGCTAGATTCGCAGAAAACTTGCAGTTCAAGGCCCAATCCACTGTTCAACTTGCTTACTAGTGTAGCATAGAGTTCTAGGTGGAAGTTCAACTTAACAGTCTCCACTGTAGTACCGGTATATAAAACAGTGTTTTGGAACCAAATGCAAATTTTGTGTGCCTCTGGGATCTGGTGGGGGATTGCTGGAATTTTGTCTATTTTGGGCATAGCCCAATAGCAGTTTCAGAAATTTCTAATAAATCCTAGAGGCCCACGCAGCCCATTCGTGCAAGGCAAGAGGTGGAACAAAAGTTTAGTCCCACATTGCTTGTTTAGAGGGAGTTGGACCTCTTTATAAGGGAGGTTCTTTCCCCACATGTATGAGCATGAGAATAAGAGGGACATCCACGCGCGCTCCTCCTCCGCCGCCCGCCTCGCCACGCCACGCCTCGTCACGACGCGCCGCGGGTTGTGGGAATGAGCCGAGCCGATGTCTACTGGACACTAAATTCGGACGGCGCACCTCTTCGGCCGCTGCCTGTTCGCTTCGTCTCCCTTCGTTGCTTCACCTCCCGCCGCAGCCTCTTCGCGTCCTTCTCATGTGCCTATATAAGAGAGGTCGCTCCTCTCCAGAGAGACACAACAGAAGCTCCTCTTCCTCTCGCCACAAAGTTCCGCCCACTGCGCTGCTGCTACATTCTTCCCCATCCTGTCTTGCGGCGTGCACCGCGGGTCGGGACAATAGGCCTCCGGAACCGCACCTTTTGAGTCATGTACGGGAGAAGGGTGATAAGGTTTTTTGGGAGCGCTCCGCGCGACTACTAGCTTCTTCATCACGGACTCCGACGACTACTTTCCCGGCGACGACTTCTTCCCCGACGTCCACGACCTCCTCGACGACATGACAGGCGAGGACACCGACGCCAAGTCCAGCGCTTCTGCTACTGCTGTCCCGTACGTGTTCTTCTCCTTTCTGTTAGAGGTCCTGCTGCAGTTCCTTGTTCTAGTATTTGCCCTACATATGTTAGACTCTATTTCATATATGCAACTTGCTATACTGGCTGCTCTATATATGTTCAGTTACAGTTCATATATGAAGATGCTGTTTACCTTCTCTTTGTCAAATCGCATGGCTTGTTTTGTCACTGTTATATTAGTCATGCTTTATCTAATATTTCTGCTAATAAAATCATTTGATAAATTGCTCATATTTCCAACACTATTCTTTTTGCAATCTAAGTGTAAGAAGAAGAAAATAGAGATAGAGATTTTAAGATGCTTTCGGATATCTTTTTTGTAAAAAATAAAAATACAAGCTTTTTTGGGGAAGGCGCCAAGGTTCGAAGGCCCATACAAAGTGGCCCGTTGAGTCCATATCCAAAAATAATACCCCGTCGCCGTTGCCACCGCCGCTTTTTTTATACCTAATAAAATAATACTCCGTCAAAAAAACTGCCGCTTTATCATTTTCATTTTCATTTTCGGAAGGCGTTTTTACCTTTCCTCCGAGTAGCCGCTGCCGCCGCCGCTGACAGGGTAGAACCACCGCATCCGCGATGTTGTCGTGGATCCTCCGTGGCTGCCGCGACGAGTGCTCCGCCACTGACCAGCTCAAGCAGGTCTGACCACCGAATCCCTCTCCTTATTCCCAACAATTCGAAATTGGCAGGTGGACTGTATCATGCCTGTTAGCGAAAACGCATCAATCTGTGATTATTTTTCTCCTGTGCGGAAGAGTTCGCTGGTTGTGCATATTTCCCCATAGATTGATGGGGCACAGAATTTTTCTTTTCTGATTTCCTGCTCTTTTTTGGTTTTGAATGTGGAGCAACCCATGTAAACTGGCAGCGGATTGGCTTTGTTTTGGTTCTCATCTTAGACTTGTTGCGGGATCGAGGCATATCAAGCTGTGGAAGGTCTAGATTTGCTAACTTAGAGGACTCAACAATGTCTCAGATGATGTGCATTTTCTCTGGGTGTGAATCTAGTCCATCTCGAGGCCTCTCTGTTGACATGGCGTGGAAGTACAGTGGTCAGTAGGTGGGGAGGACGCAGCGTGTGTGAACGTTGTTGTTTTGTTTGTCATTTTCTTCTTTTTGTTGATCAAATGTGGGTGCTTTCCTCCTGTTCTGTTTGACTATTTAAGCGAAGAAGACTTGTCATGTTTGATCCAGCACCCTGTTTGGAAGGGATGAAGATTGGCTACATTGCTAACCTAGTGCAAAACCAGTGAGGCATCGCCGTCATTGCATATCCTGATACCGACTTGGGGAATTGGCACGTCATCGTGATCTTATTTCTAATTGACTTTGGAACCTAAAAAAGGAAACTTTGGAGTGCTTCTGCGGTGATGGGAAATCACAGGGCAGATGTGAAGAAACTAAAGCTGTAGGGTTATTCAAGTAAAAAAATCTTGCATAGTTGCATGTTCAAGTAAAAACATTAAGAAAAGGAACACAGGGTTATTCTGCAGTATAAACAATGCATACCATGCAGGCACCTCAATACAGTTGTAGGGTTTCCCATGGTTGGGACAAGGCTTCTTCCAAATTATTTTCTCCTCCCTTTTTGAGTTACATAAATAAGTTGTTTTCCTTTTCTCTTTCAGTCTCTAGAAATAGGGAACTTAGTTAGAGCAAACTTCTGCACTTGTGGTTACTTATTTAGAACGCAACAATTTGGAGTTTCCCTGGCAGCTATTTTCCTTCTCATTTTTTTGTCCTCTTGGGCTAATCACGAATTCGACAGTATTTAACTGAGTTTAAAGGTTGTATGATATGCAGGACTGTTGTTGCTAACTCGATTAGCATATCATGTTTCTTACCTACTGACTTGATTACCTACACTATACTCTAGGCTCGTGATGTCTTTGTGGCAAAAGAGGCAGTCTTGCAAAAGAAGATATCACAAGAGATGGAACGTGCCAAGTTGTTCACAAAATCAGGAAACAAGCAAGCAGCAATGCAGTGCTTGAAGAGGAAAAGGTACTACGAGAGCCAAATGAACCAGGTTGGAAGTGTCCGGTTACGCATTGATACCAAGGAAAAGATGATCGCTGATAACATGGTGAACAAATAAGACAAGTGAGACCATAGCTCTGCACTATATCTCTTTCCATAAAATATTTTTGCCTTGCTCAGATACGTAATCTTGTGAAAAGAGCATTGTTGCTGTCATCAGAGTAACATTATGATTCTCTATAATTACATAACACTAACGGGCCATTTCTTAGTGTAAGAGATTATTGAATTAGATCTTGAAGAGTGCGTAATGTCACAAATTAGATAAGACCTGCGTTGTCTTTTTACTATATTTGGACATGACATATTTATTTCCTACGCAAACTTGCCGTCATCAATTGGTAGGACTAGGGTTCCTACCAGGCCTCCGGCGCAGGTTGTATGGGCAAGGAGGAGGGGGACGAGGGCTGGAGCGGGCGCGCCGGCGGACAGGCGCCGTCGCGGCTAGGGTTAGAGGCGGCGGCTAGGGTTCCGGCTCCTCAGGGAGCCGGGCAACAGAAGATTATAATATCTTTATTGCTTGATCTCAACGGTGTCTTACAACTAGTATTTATAACTTTAGCCTAAGATAACTTGCCTAAGATAACTTGTGGGCCAAGCCCCTAATACTAATGCCCGGTGGGTCTCTTCCTAGTATAGACCAAGCCGGTCATAACATCTCTCCCCGCCTGCGCAAACAGCTCGTCCTCGAGCTGAAAGTCTGGATAGTGTTGGCGAAAATCCTCACGCTGCTCCCAAGTAGCCTCCTCCTCCGGAAGGCCCGCCCACTGAACGAGGACGAACCAGACGCCACGACGGAGTTGTGCCTGCAACACCTTTGTTGGCTCTGGAAGAATGCGACCATCGGCGGTTGGCGGAAGCGCCGGAGGAGCCGCCGGTGGCTCGCCACGAAAAGGCTTGAGCAGCCCCACATGGAAGACGTCGTGGATGCGAGCGCGGGCTGGAAGCTGAAGGCGATAGGCCACCTTCCCAATGCGCTCCAAGATAGGGAAGGGCCCGGCGTAGCGAGGCCCGAGCTTGCGCTTGGCGTGCGGGTCAAGCGACTGCGTAGAGCGGTGGAGAAGACGCAGCCACACCCAGTCACCCACCGCGAACTCCGCCTCGCGGTGATGATCGTCGTAGTAATGCTTGGCCAGCTGCTGGGCCTGAAGGAGACGCTGACGGACCTCAGCAAGCATCTCGTCGCGGGTGCGGATAAGGTCACCTGCAACCGCTGTCCGAGCCGTCTCCGGGTCCACGGGTAGTATAGGCGGGGGTGGTCGACCATAGACCACCTCAAACGGCGTAGCGCGCAGGGCGAAGTGATACGAGGTGTTGTAGCAGTACTCCGCCCAAGAGAGCCAGTCCACCCAAGCGCGAGGCCGATCACCTGTCACACAACGCAAATACATGGCAATGACCTTGTTAACCACCTCGGACTGACCGTCTGTCTGAGGATGGAACGCCGTACTCAGGCGGAGCTGGACACACGCCATCCTGAAGAGGTCGCGCCAGACATGGCCCGTGAACACTGGGTCCCGATCACTGACGATCGAAGCAAGGAACCCGTGTAGACGGACAATGTCGTCGAAGAAGGCCCGGGCCACGGACGCCGCCGTGTACGGATGGCCGAGCGCGATGAAGTGGGCGTACTTGGAGAAGCGGTCGACCACCGTGAGGATGACCGACTTGCCGCCCACCTTGGGGAGGCCCTCGATGAAGTCCATGGAGATATCCGCCCAGACCTGAGACGGCACCTCCAAGGGCTGAAGTAACCCAACCGGCCGTAGGGTCTCCGTCTTGTTGCGCTGGCATGTCTGACAAGACCGAACCCAGTCGCGGACCAGGGCGCGATCGCCAGGGATGTAGAAGTCGGCGCGAAGACGATGGAGGGTTTTCTGCACACCCTCATGACCTGCCGAGTGGGCGAGCTGTAACACCTGGTGACGGAGATCATCATGCGCTGGAACAAAGATCCGGCGCCCATGGAGAAGCAGTCCGTCAGAGAAGCGCCACGGCTCCTCCAGGTCGCCGGCCATGAGCTGCTGCCGAAGAAGGACGGCGTCGTCGGCCGTCGCAGTTGCGCGGCGGATGTCGGCGAAGAGACCGAACGTCGGCCCGGAGCGGATGCACAGGACCGCCCCGGCGGACTCGTCGACGGAGGCGATGTCGGAGTCACGACGGGACAGCGCGTCGGCCACGGTGTTAAGGCGGCCCGGCCGATACTCGACGGAGAAGTCGAAGCCGAAGAGCTTGCTGATCCACTGGTGTTGTGGCACGGTCGACAGCCATTGGTCCAGCAAGAACTTCAGGCTGTAGTGGTCTGTGCGAATGTGGAAGGACCGTCCCCACAAGTACGGCCGCCAATGACGAACGGCCTGCACAAGGCCAATGAGCTCCCGCTCGTATGCCGCCAACTTGAGATGGCGAGGAGCGAAAGGCCGGCTGAAGAAGGCGGGGGGTCCATCGCCCTGATGAAGCACGGCGCCGAAACCAGCGCCCGAGGCGTCATAGTCCACCACGAACGGGCGGTCGAAGTCGGGCATCTGGAGGACGGGGCCCGTCGTGAGGGCCCCCTTGAGGGCCTCGAACGCCGTCGTCGTCCCAAGCGAAAGCGTCGCGGCGAAGCAACCGCGTGAGGGGCGCCGCGATGAGCCCGAACTCCCGGATAAATTTCCGGTAGTAGCCGGCGAGGCCAAGGAACCCGCGGAGAGCCCGCGGCGAGCGAGGTGTCGGCCATGCGGAGACAGCCGCCACCTTGTCGGCGTCCATAGCCACCCCGTCGGCAGAGATGACATGGGCGAGGTAGGCGACGGTAGGTGTCCCGAACGAGCACTTCGAGCGCTTAAGGTGGAGGTGGTGCGCCCGAAGCTCGTTGAAGACGATGGCGACGTGCTGGAGGTGCTCAGCCCAGGTGGTGCTGTAGATAAGAATGTCATCAAAGAAAACAAGCACAAACCGCCGTAAGTAGGGCCGGAGGACGTCGTTCATCAGGGCCTGGAAAGTCGCTGGGGCGTTGGCGAGGCCGAAGGGCATCACCAAGAACTCGAAATGGCCATGGTGGGTGCGAAACGTCGTCTTGGTGATGTCGTCTGGATGCATACGCACCTGATGATAGCCTGACCGGAGATCGAGCTTGGTGAAGAAGCGCGCCCCATGGAGCTCATCCAAGAGCTCTCGACCACCGGTATAGGGAACTTGTCCTTGAGCGTGAGCGCGTTCAGGGCGCGGTAGTCGATGCAGAAACGCCAAGTGTCGTCCGACTTGCGGACGAGCAGCACCGGGGCGGTGAAGGGTGACGTGGAGATCCGGATGATGCCCGCGGCGAGCATCAGGGCACACTGGCGCTCCAACTCATCCTTCTGCAGCTGAGGGTAGCGGTAGGGCCGAACCGCCACAGGAGGGGTACCCGGCATGAGGTGGATATGATGGTCGTACACCCGGGCGGGCGGAAGACCCCGTGGCTCGTCAAAGAGGTTGCTGTGCTGCTGCAGAAGGGAATCCAGCAGGGGTTGCTCGGCCTTCGAGGATGCGGCGACCAGCTGGAGATGGGGCACGGCCGGCGCAGCGCCCCCAAGGCCGTCCCACCGGACGCGGCGACCCAGCCGCCATAACGTCATCGTGAGCGCGTCGAAGTCTCATAGGATGGGACCGAGGGTCCGTAGAAAATCCACCCCGAGGATGAGGTCGAAGCAGCCGAGGTCGATCCCTACACATGTAATGGAGAAGTGTTCGCCACCAATGGAGATGGGAACGTCACGGGCGAGCCCATGACACCGGAGGCGATCGCCGTTCGCCACCGTGATCCGCAGGCGCTCCCCGCCCGTCGTCGGAAGGGCTAGCCGACGCATGGTCGCCTCGGGCAAGAAGTTATGGGTGGAGCCAGTATCCAGCAGGGCCACCAGTCGCTCGCCATGGATCATCACCGGCAGCAGCATGGTCCGCTCGCCACGGATGCCGGCGAGGGCGTGGAGGAAGACGGCGCACGCCGTCGCCGTGGGATCCGCGGGCGTGTCCGCGGCCGCCTTGGGTGGTGGTGTCGCATCGGTCGAGTCGTCTGCCTCGGTGTAGTCGACCGTCTCCAAGTAAAAGAGGCGGGGGCAGACATGGGTCGGCGTGTAGGGCTCATCGCAGTTGAAGCAGAGTCCCTGACGGCGACGCTCCTGCTGCTCGGCCGGTGACAACCGGCGGAAAGTCCGCGTGGTGGTCGGGGGCGTGGTCGTCACGGCTGGAGGAGGCCGGCCCGGTGCTGGAGGAGTCGGCGCTGGTCGACTGGGCTGGCGGCCGCCCCGTCCGGGCTGTTGCTGCAGTGCCTGGGCCCGCTGCTTGAAAGCTCGGGCGTAGAACATGGCCGTCTGGAGGCGGGGGGATCCCGGAGCTCGACGTCCGCGCAAATATGGTCCGGCAGACCGCCCACAAATAACTCGGCACGCTGAATCCCGGAGACGCTCGACGCGTGGCACGCCAGGGCCTGGAAGCGGTCGACGTAGTCCTGAACCGTGGAGGTGAACTGTAAACGGCCGAGGGCCGCCAGGCGGCTCCCGCGGATAGGAGGCCCGAACCGGAGAAGACAGAGCTCCCGGAAGCGCTCCCATGGTGGCATGCCGCCCTCGTCCTGCTCGAGGGCGTAGTACCAGGTCTGCGCCGCGCCGCGGAGATGATAGGACGCGAGCTAGGTACGATCTGAAGCGAGCGTCCGCTGCCCGCGAAAGAACTGCTCGCACTGGTTGAGCCAGTTGAGAGGGTCCTCCGTGCCCTCGTAGGTGGCGAAGTCCAGTTTGGCGAAGCGAGGGGGTGTTGGACCACCGTGCCCGGGGTGGCTGCAGTCGGCGGCAGCGAGTGTGCCGGGTCGGGGATCTCCGGGGCATAGGTCGCCGAGCCGAAGGGACGGTCAAACCGGAGGGAGGGCGTCGGGTGCTCCGGCGTGGTATACAACCGGGCCGGCGACGAGCCGGCCGCCCACGCGGGAATTGGCGATGGCGATGGAGGAAACTGCACCTGGTGCAGGGGCCGACCTGTGGGCCTGGGCGCGGGTGGTGATGTAGTCGACGATGGCGGCGCCGCAGCCAGCATCGAAGTAGCCGGTGGGGGCGCCTGGAGAAGCTGCTGGGAGGGGTCCCCCAGCAGTGCGGTGGCGGCCGGCCACGCGGGCCAAGGGTTCCCCGTGGTTGGGTAGTGCTGCAGCAGCAGCGGCGGCGGGGGCAGCCCTCCGTAGGGCGACTGGAAGGTCGGGGCGGCCCACGGAAGCGGCGGCGGCCCGTAGGCGGTGGTGGCGGCGCTCGGCGGCGGGGGCTGGTTCCCGGCGAGGTAGAGGCTGATGCCTTTGACCGCCTGGACGAGCTTCCGAAGGGTGCCCGAGACCTCCTCGAGCGAGAGGATGGGGGCGGCTCTGCTGCGGTGGCGGTCGGAGCTGTCGGGGTGGCCGTCCCGGATGTGAGCGCCGGCATGGACGCGGACGGGGCTGGCGGCAGCGTAGGTGAGGCGGTGGTGTTTGGCAGCGGCGGCGGTGATGGAGGAAGCGACATGATCGAGTTGGTGTCTCTGAATACCAAATTGATAGGACTAGGGTTCCTACCAGGCCTTCGGCGCAGGTTGTATGGGCAAGGAGGAGGGGGACGAGGGCTGGAGCGGGCGCGCCGGCGGACAGGCGCCGTCGCGGCTAGGGTTAGAGGCGGCGGCGGCTAGGGTTCCGGCTCCTCAGGGAGTCGGGCAACAGAAGATTATAATATCTTTATTGCTTGATCTCAACGGTGTCTTAGAACTAGTATTTATAACTTTAACCTAAGATAACTTGTGAGCCAAGCCCCTAATACTAATGCTCGGTGGGCCTCTTCCTAGTATAGACCAAGCCGGTCATAACATCGATACCTTTTTTTTCTCTCGAACAGCCATTGTCAATACTTATACTTGTTAGTTTCAGCTATTTGAGGCCTTGTACAATGCAAGACGCTTAGGGGAGGTGCTTAGAGAAATAAACTAGTCTTTCTTTAAGCACCGGTGTTTATTTGTACAGGATAGACGCTTAATTAGGCATCTTGCCTGTAGAAATAGGTACTGGTGTTTTAGAAAAATCCAATTTATTTTTCTAAACACCTAGCATTGTATAAGGCCTGATAATGGTTCTGTATTGCAATTTAAGGAAGTTTTCGCATTTCAAAATAGGCTAGTCATTGGCAGTGTATGATGTGATCCATTATCATTAAATTACCCCCCCCCCCCCTCCTCTTGTACTCTTACTCGGTGGTGGAGCTTCCCTATGACCAAGGGGGGCCAACGGGCCATCCTAATCTAGAAATATGCTTAACTAAATATTTATAATACAATCTAGATACCGAGTACTGATCAGATTTCTCAAATTTTAAGCATACCTCATCAGTTTGGCCCCCTCAACATTTTCCTTCAACCTCTGTCACTGCTCTTACTGTAACTCAACTGGTAGAAAATTCATTTGACATTATAGCTTTGTGCACTTGATGTTGCATGACTCTCGAGTTGTAAAAAAAAACTTGAATTCGGATAAAGAGCATCTATCTTCTGTGTGATCTATCTTTCGGCAGCATGAAAATCTGTGTATATCACTAGAGTGAGGTGATTCTTCTCATAACCGAACTGATGACAGCCTTTGGATAGATATGGAGCATGTCAATGCGCATCTGAATGGATCAGTTACTGTCTTCCTTTTTCGTTCCTTTCTTTCTCTGTAATTATGTTATTGCTGTTTCTTAAGCATATAACTTAACTGTTTATAACTTGTGGCAATGTGGCCTTGATTTCTGCTTCACATGTTGATAATGTCTTAATGGCTCAAAATCTAGTTCTTTTTTGGCGAATAAAAATGTACGAAGTTAAATAGTAAGAAATGTGCAACACCGTTTTCTTTTTTGATATTGATTGCGCGTAAAAAATAGTATGTGCTGCACCCTGCATTTTTTGTTATTTGTTTGATTCCCAATTTGCATGTGCTTTTTAAACTTTTGTTGTTCTACTCTCTTTTCTAGAGCGATGACATGTCCGATTTTTATTTTATCTGCAGAGTGGAAGACAAGCTATTTTCAATCTGAGCAGCCACCTTAGGCCTCCTTTGGTTTGGACGAATTTTATAGGAATTCTAGAGGATAGAATTCTTATAGGATTTTTTACTTTAGAGCCTTTGGTTCATAGGAATGGATTCCTATTCCTACATAGGATTGGTTCCTATCCTCCACCTTTCATAGGAAATAAAAATGAGGCTAGACTCAATGGAAAAATTCCTTTGATATCAACCAAATGACATCTTGTTCCCTATTCCTACTCATAGGATTTGAGATACATGTCATCTCATTTCCTACAAGATTCCTATTCCTACAATAATCCTATTCTATGAACCAAAAGAGGCCTTAACATCTCTAACAGCAAGGAAGGAATGGTGGTGACTTTTTAAGATATCTGCCATTTGTATATAATAGTGATAGCCTTGTTTGTTTTCTTTTGTCATCGTTGGTGAACACTCTGCAGTGATCATAGTAACTTCCCAGTCTCTTTTTGCATACTCTGGATTGTTTACCACATGTGTCACGTGGTGTAAGAGCAACACCAACGGGGCGACCCAAACGGACGTGTGTTTTGTCCGCTTTTTGTTCATTTGGGTCGGCCAGGCGGACGTGCGCGTCCGCATTTTAAAATGGGTCGGTTTGACCGCCCAACGGGGAGGCCGACCCAAATGTGCCATCGTGAAAAAATAATAATTAGTTACATGAAATAAACATAAATAAACATAATTAAACATAATGCGTCGCGTTGGAGCATGACGTTGTAGCGCATCTGCTCCTCGCCGTCGGCCTGCTTCTGGCAGAGCCAGTGCTCCTTCCATCGCTCGAGGTGGGCCACCTCCTCCTCCGGCGTCGCGGCGAAGTGGACGGGAGGCGCGCTCACCCACTCGCGGTACTAACCCGTCCACGAGTAGGCCTCCTCCGGCCAAGTGGGTGGAGGTGGGGAGCGCTTATGCGTCGGCTCCGGCTCCGGCTCCGGCTTGGGCTGGACGGGCGGCGACGGTGGCGGTGGCGGCACGAAGAGCGGGGTGTGGACAGAGTCCCCCGCTGCCGACAGGGCAAGGGCTTGCTCCAGCCCATCCCAGTGCGCGTCCTCCTCGAGTCGGCTAGCCTTCAGCGCGTGCTGCAGGGCCTCCTCGAGGGCGGCTTGGTACTCCGCCTCCGCCTCCATGTCCTCCGGCTTTACCTGCGGGGGCGGCGGTGGGAACGGCGGTGGGACAGCGTCGACACCCGAGGGTCGTTGCTCCTCGTGTTCGAGGGCGAACCACGCCTCCCAGTTGGGGGAGTTGACGGCGTACTCTGGCAGTCGACGCCGCTCCGGCGTAAGCTGCGCGCGGCGCCTGCGCACCTCGTCGTCGTGCGCACGTTGGGTACGAGGAACCGCCGGCACCGGGATCCGCTGCGGATCCAGATGCCAACTGTGCGGCAGCGTGACATCAGGGTACGACAATGGCTGCATGTACTCCCAGCGCCACCGCGCTTGGTGCACCGGGATGTCCAGGCGCCGGCGACCAGGGCGGAAACGCGTCGCCGCCGGAGGAGGAGGAAGGGGGAAGGGGAGCACGGGAGGACGAGGCATCGGGGATGCCCTTGCCCTTGCCATTGCTGCTGCCGAAGAGGCCCATGGCTAGGGTTTGCGGTCGCCGGCAAGGAAGCAAAGGGAGTGGTGGGGGGAGGTAGATGTGGACGGGAGAAGTGGATGAGGTCGACCCCGCCGCACGCGTGGTTAAAAAAAGATGCTTCCACTGGCTGACGCGTGGGCCCGCTGTCGGTGGTCGTCATAAATAAGATGACCGGTGGCGGTTGGGTGGCCGCCAGGTGGGGACGCGGCGGACCAGGCGCAATTTTGGGCCGGAAATGAGTTGGCGCGAACGACAGGCATACACGATTTGAGTTTGCGTCGGCGCGTTGGGCCGCTATTTTTGTCCGCGCCAACCCAAACGGACGCGGGCGGACGAAATGGGTCGCCCCATTGGAATTGCTCTAACCTCCCAGTCTCTGATTTTGTGTGAATTACCTTTTGTGGATTGTTTCGGCATCCGTTTGAGTGTTTTTGTGCTGCCCACCACAACCCTGCAATCTTTTATATCTAAATAGCTAGTCCCACTAATAATTTTAAAGCACATACAGCTAGCTACCATCATCCCAATTGCAAACATGTGTGTGTCCTTCATACCCAATTTTCTTCTTCCACACTTTTGCCGGGTTTTTTTTAATAAACTCCCTAACGGTAATTGGGTGTACATATGATGTTTCCAAAGCTATGCAATATATTACTAATTCAAATATTCATCTTCATACAATCAAATATTAATGAAGATATATGGCAGCCAATTTCTGCAGAACACATGGGGTTTCACCTAGTTCCTTCAATTTTCCAGCCTCATTTTCTACATATTTAAGCTTTGGAAAAGGTAAAATCTGAACGTTTTTTTATGGCAATTTTAGTTGACACAAGGGTTGACAAGTTTAGTTGGCAAGCACAGCAATTTCGTGGCAAAAGCCAAATTGAGGGTGGATTTGTCATGCTTACCGACTAAACTTGTCATGGTTAACAAATAATTGCCACAAAAAACATTGGTCAAATCCCAAGCGGTTCAGGACTTATCAATGTCATTAACTTGTCAGATCAGGGTCAACCCGTCAGAAAATGAGAAATTTGAGGTGCAGGTTAGGCCACTATCAGCTAGCATGTGATAGACGGAAGATAAGACGTCGCACAGGCTATAGCCGAGACTAGCTGAAACGCAGAGACAAAAGGCAACACGATGTCATATTCAAAATTAGAGAAATTAGCTTTAGCTAGGCTATAGTGGCGTTGTCAAACTTTCGCTTAACATTCAAAATTACAGAAATTAGCTTTGGCTAGGTTGTAGTTGCGTCAGTTTGATTTGTACTATTGGCTATCAGTTTCAAAGGCCTTCGGGTCAGAGAGCGCAACAAAACCAAACCAAACTGAGCGATCACCTTAGGTCACCAACCTTTTCAGAACCATAATCTTTACAGTGCTAAGTCACCCATATGCCCTTTGTGCTACTTAATAAATGCGGCAGTAAATCATCTCCTTGTAACATCTCATACCAAAAACAAGCGTTTTCTCAACAGACTCGCTTCATGGAAAGCACCCTAATTGACGCTCCTAAACTCCGGTGACAAAATGTCTCAAGAACAGCATTCGTCACTTCTGCGAGCAGGGACCATAGGTGTGATACTTCAGTCAAACTATGCCATTGGTTGTCGCCTCCTGAAATACAAGATTATAACCAAGTTAATCATAATTTGATACTTGTATGTAATTTCTAATAACATGGAAAAGCATCTTTCCTAGTAATTATAAATGCTGAACTTGGTGGTGAATTCGCATGTAGGCCTACCAGGTTTCACAATAAACAAATACACTCCTCCCCACAACCTTCAAAGAGACATAAATAATTGTACTTTGCTCACATGTGAGACCTAACACAAAAAAACAAATACCAGACCCATGGCCTTGTGCCGCAATCAACTTACTAATGACTACTCCCTCCGTTCCGAATTACTTGTCGTAGATATGGATGTATCTAGATGTATTTTAGTTCTAGATACATCCATTTCTGCGACGAGTAATTTGGAATGGAGGGAGTACCTTGATAGGATTTAAATTTGCATATGATGTCTCACTTCAAATCTTGCAAAGTACCTACTACGGTCACTTAAAATCCTCTGACGCCTACCACTCCTTATCATATTTTTGCTTTATTTTAATCGTCAATCGTGTAACAGCCTTAGGACACTATCATCTTTTCACCGTCTCCTAAACCAGTGGCTTAACTCTTCGTTTTTTATGACTATGCATGGGCATTGTGCTAGTAGGCAATACAAACTGAGTGGAGCGAGTCCACATTCAGTTATCCAAAATGGATGGTTTCGCTAGAATTTTTTTTTAATAGTCCATAGACCTATGTTTTTAAGGCGGTAAAGCGTCATAAGGCGGAGGAGGGCCGCTCTGACGCCTAAGCGCCAAGGCGAGGCGGTAAGGCGAGGCAAGGCGACGCCTTAAACATTGCAGGAAAAGAGTCATCAATAGGTCTGCACATATTAATACTAGAAAAAGAGCAATGGCTGAGAGATGGGCCACTACTTATGCACCTCCCAGTGGCCCAAAAGCCCATCTAGTGGCCATATACACCCCCGTGACCTAATTCCACTATCTCCTTCCCTTCTTTCCCACCACAGCCGCCACGAAGCCATACCCTTCTGGTCCTCCCTCCCTCCTCTTCATGGCCCCACCCTTCTCCCTCACAGCAGCAAGCCCCAGGAGCCCCCAGTCCTCCCTCCTCTTCATGGTGCCGGGAGACAGCGGGGCCGTCATCTCCAAGCCCCAGGAGCAGCCAGAACTAGGGCAGCCACAGCCGTACACTTCATGTCTGTCTAAGGCGGGGTAGACGCCCTGCCATCCTGGGGCGCCTTGACGCTTAGGCGACGACTAGGCGACGCTTAGGCGACGCCTTAAAAACATAGCCATAGACTGCATAGCTTTTTTCATAGTGTCAAAAAAGGATCTTAAAGTTTGGAACGGAGGGAGTATAATTTAGTTATTACTAGCCAAAATAGCAAGATACTAATGAAGAACAGATGCAAAAATTCCCAAGTGACCTCTGATGAAATACCTTTTTGGTCGGATGCGGTCCTCCTCAAAATCCATTATTCCTCCAGATTCAGAGAGAAAGTCGTCATGCCCCCGTAAGTCATTGTCTGCCTGCTTACATTGTTCAACTTCTGCTATCAAGTAAGAAAATGGTCCGGCAATTCCACTATTTAATAAAATTAGTTGCTACCATATGAACATTCAACAGTTGATAACTAAAATCAGAAAGCGAACAACTTTAGGTAAAAAATACAGCAGAATGAATATAATCAACAACCTATTGTCGTATGAGATATGCAAGACTATATATTGCTACAGAAAAAATGAAAATATTTTATACCTACTAAAAACTATAAATAGTAGGAACTTTCAATTTTATCCAACTGACCTTGACTGACTTCTTGGCTTCTTCCACTCTGTCTTCAAATTCTTTCTGGTGCTTCTTGTTCGATTCACTTGTTGTATCCGCCCACTTGATTTTCTCCTGAATTTGGTGTAATAAATTATCTGATGTTCCCAACCTGTGAAATGTACACATTTGGATCATAATGGTAGCAATATACTTCTGTCGAGCCTCCTTGCAATAGTCACTTCATAATGCACAGTGGATATAAAACCAATATTTTAACTTCTTTAGTTTGTTATTGAAATGTCAGTCGTAGAAAAACAACATGCATACATGTCACAACAGCCAACTGACAGACACTTATCTCCTTCATAACTAATAAGGGGATTCAGACATAGCAGAGAGAAAAAAAAAACATGCCTAGACATGCTACCCACTACAGTTTCAGAACAGAACTGAAAATTACACTAACCAAATAATGGTTATTCAAAACAATATGAAAAGATTCACATTTCTTGAACAGATGGAGATAAACTTGTCGAAACATATAAATACACACCAGTCAGACAAGGTCTCAATCATGTTGGTTAGCTGATCATGTGTGAGGTCCCTTCCAGCTGCAAATTGTACCTGAAATACAAGGAAACAAATAATAAGGGAATATTGCTAGAAAGATGAAGAACAAATTCATCAATGATGTAACATATATAGGCTGCATATGTCTTACTTCAAAGCACCGCCGCAGTTGGTCCAACTTGCCTCTGACAATACCCTAATGAAACATGCAAAATGTTACAAAATTGAAGCAAATTAACTAAATGTTTTGGAAATCAAGAAACACAGTATATTAATCCTAAAGGGTAAAGACAAAACCACACAGCGAAGGCATATCACAATCTAAATCTCACAAATATGAAAAATACTCCCTCCGTCCCATAATATAAGTGCGTTTTTGACACTACACTAAATGATAAATAATAATTTCAAAAGAGCCATTTCTTGCTAATGAAGTTGAAGGATGAGAATATATAGAATGCAAGTGTGTAATAAAAGAAAACACAAGGACTCACTGAGTACATGCACTCATTGATGAGGAAATCTTCAAGTTCTCTCACATTGGAAACGTCTAGCTCTTGCATGAGCTGATCATATGGAAGTACCTAAGAAAGGAATGAGAAAAAAAGTATGTTTACGATTACCTGGCGTGAAACATAGCTCATATCAGAATTAAAAAGAATTACTGCCTACTCCCTCCGTTTCTAAATATAAGCCTTTTTAGATATTTCAATACAGACTACATACAGATGTATATAGACATATTTTAGAGTGTAGATTCACTCATTTTGCTCCGTACGTAGTCCATATTGGAATCTCTAAAAAGTATTATATTTAGGAACGGAGGGAGTATATACGTTTAATCAAGCTAAAAGGATAAAGATAGGCCCAGAAATTTTGTAACCCTTGATTACACAAACATAATGAAGTTCCTGCAGCTATTGTTTATCAATTTATAAAGGAAAAATACCAGTAAACCTTGCAGACTTGGCTCCCAAACATACAGAAATACACAAACCATTTACAACTAGAGAACTAAGAGGCACTAGAAGATTCAAGAAATCCAGACAACAAATACGCCGTCCTAAAACGACAGGCAGCACTGGAACTACTGCTCACATGATTACATGCGAGTTTATCAAGTTTCATTCTGTGTCCAAAGAAAGGGGAGCTGCACAGAAATGCTAGGCATATTAGACAAGATAGCTAGAATTTATACCTTGGTTGACTCAGCCAAAGTTAGCACACTGAGTTGCTTCAGCTTCCGGGCTTGATCAGGCAACAATGCAGGGAGGGCGCTAGAATTACCTACAGATAAAGAGTAATTACTCAAGCAATACATTTTCATATTTTCGTATGTTGCAGGGCATACTAATGGTGATGATAGATGAAACAAAGTTCTAGCAATCAAAGACATGCTAAACTAAGTCAGATGCCCAAAGGCAGGAAGGAATTCATGCCAGCAACAATTTCACCCAGAAAAGGGTGACTGCTGCATAAAAAGGCAAATTGGTTACCAGAGCTGAAGCTCTACTTTTAAGCACATCAAAACAAAATTTGGAAATTATCTGCAAAGGACACAGCACAGGAACAGGTGGCTATTTGTATTAATTCAACTGAGCATCAAAGCGTAAACATCAACCGTTAATTAGATGAGTAAAATTATGTAGATTTAACGTCCCCAGCAAAGTTGCCCTGTTATGCGTTCATTAGGGCTTCAGGGCAAATGGCTAAATTAATAGCGTACTACACAAACACATGGCAGATCAGATAATGAGTCACAAAGCACAAAATACAACAAACTGGAATAAACAAAACACCGCCTACATATCAAATCAAAAGGGCAATGCATCATGTGTGCACATCAGGCCAAGGGAGATATCTTACTCTTGTAGTCCTTGAGGGTGCCGTAGGCGAAGAGGCGGAGCAGGTCCAGCGACGAGGCGTACTGCGTGCCCGTTAGCTGCACCAGAGGAGCCACACCACGGAACAATAGATCGAATCAGAAACCCCATCGGTGGGAACTGAAAACCCTAACACCTAACACCGCGTCGGCGCATAGACGGGCAGAGCAAGCAGCAGATACCTTGGAGAGGGCTGGAAGGGTGAGGAGCTCGGAGAAGGCAAAGAGCGCCGGGTGGGAGGTGGCCTCGAGCACGAGCGCCGCCAGCTGAGGAGCCGAGGAGAGCGCCGCCGCCTGCGCCGAAAACTGCTCGATCAGCTCCGCCTGCCGCCGCTCCGCGTCCATCGCCATCTCAGCCGGCGACGGGAGGTGCTGGTAGGGTTAGGGTTCGGGCGATCTCTGTCTCTCCTGCTAGTCCTGCGGTTTTGCTTTCGCTTCGCCTCCCTGTGGGCTTCTCGTGTAGTTTTTGGCTTCGAGTAAAATGCAAGCGCGGTCCTAATTCTTTTCCAAAAATATCGACTGGGTCCTAATTCTTTCAAAATGCACATTTGGGTCCTAAATCTTTCTAAGTTGTTCACCCGAGGTCCTAATTTCGTCTGTCCGCCGCTGACCAGCTCGCGTGGCGCTTTGACCGCTGCCACGTCGACTCGAGGGCCCACGCGGGATAGTTCCCGCGGTTGGAGGTTGGTAATTTAAGCAGTTTGGCCCCTGGAGTTTGTCCTCTCTTCATTCCTCGGTCCCTAGGTCTTCTGCTTGCTCTCTCCCTCTCTCTGGCGCCGCGCCGTCGCCGCCATGTCCGCCGCCGGTAGCTCGTCTGCCGTGAAGCACCGCGGGAAGAAGGCTGCCCAAGCGCCTGCTCCACCTCCGGCATTAGCCCTTTTCTCGCCGCCCATCTCATCGCCGGCTGCCGCGGGTATGCTGCCGTTGGTACCATGCCCTAGCTGCCGCATTCGATCTACAATTCGTCTTGTGTCAAAATCGAAGGCAAATCCTGGCAGGATTTTCTACAAGTGCCCCAATCACCATGTAAGATCTTTTACAAGTGCCCAATCGATTTGATGTTTCTGTGTTTCTTTTTGACTGAATTTTTTTTGCTCAATTTCTATCAGATTCAACCAAATCCTTGCCAACATTATTATTGGGAAGATGGACCAGACAACTATTTTGATTTTTTGGTGAGAGCTGGGTATGTCAGCCGTGGATTGAGCAGTTTAGATTCGGCTGGTGTCATTGCAAGTGAAGAAACAGAAGTGCAAGATGCTCGTACAGGAGTAATGCATAGCACTGTCGAGACTGTGGCATATGCAGAAGCAATGCAGAAGATGAATAAGCTCATTTTTCTCTGTAGGAGTATTCTCAGTGCACTTGTTGTACTGATTGTAGTTGTGGTGTATGTAGGATTTAAGAAGTGATGTGTTAGTATGATGTATCCAGTGATCAATGCTTGTTGGTGTATCCAGATGTTGATGATTTACTGTTGCAATGAAATTGAACTAAAATTTGGCAGCATTTTGGTTGTTTTTCTGTACTTTGGCACCATTTTTTTACTAGCATTGACAACACAAATAAACAGTAATATGCAAGGCCATTCTTTTACTAACTGAACTTCAAAGCAGTCTGAAAGATAGATAGATGGACCCAACATTACAAGGTCTTGAAGTTGTGCAACAAAAGTATTACATTTCCATGGTTTGTGTGAAACCCAAAGCCACATCTTAGCATGAGGTTTCATTACAAACCACCTTGTTTCCTAAGCAAAAAAAAACATCCTACACTGCTTCTTTCCATAACATCTTTGTAGCTCTTCACTTCTGAGTTGTTGGGGCTTTGTTCTCCTTAGTTTATTTTCACTTTCTTCCTTCTCTTCAAACCTAGTGTAGCAGTAGTGTGGCTTCTTGGAGCTGGCAGGGCATCTCTGCAGTTTGCAATGAACTGGCTTTCTGGTAGAGGAGCTGGCACTGCTGTTTGAGATTGTTGAGTAGCTATAGCCTACAAACCAACCAAACATGTATTTAGTAATGTAGGTGAATTTCTAGAAGAACAGATGGCATTGCATTTATTAACATTGCATTTAAATAAAAAGCTCTCACTTGGTCCTGTAAAATCTCAATCACAGTAGATGAAGCAAGATCATAATTCATAGAAGAAGATATCATATTAGATGTACTTCTGCCCACTTGTGGACATGCCTTTTTCTGCAAAAAAAATAAGAAATGTTGTTGACTATTGCAATTTTAGTTTTCAACGGCATTTAAGGGAAACATTTAAGGGAAATGCACCTTACAACTGGGCCTTCTCTTGACTGGTAGTTTAGTTCTTTGTTGTGTTTCTGGAAGCACAACCTGAATTGGCACATGTCCTGTTGTTTGCACATGTTCTGCTGCTTCCTCTTCTGCTGCTGGATATTGTTCTGCTGCTGGATCTTGTTCTGCTCCTGCCTCATGTGCTGCTGTTGGTTGTCCTCTACCTAGTTCAGGGCACTTTCTTTTGTTGTGTCCTGGTTGATTGCACACACTGCAGTGTCCAATAATGCCATGTCTGCTCATCCTAGTTCCATTGTCCTCCTCTAGTGGGTTCTTCTTTCTCTTCTTTCCAGGCCTACCAACTTTCTTCTCATAGTGTGGTGGCAGCATTTGAGGCCCATTAGTTTTAGGTCACACTCTAGGATCACTACATGGCATTATGATCTTGCCATAAGCAGCTCTGAAAGCATCTATGTTGTAGCACTTGTTGACAACATCCTCTGGTTTAATTCTTTCATGTCTTAAACATGCAACTCCATGTCTACATGGAATTCCAGAGAGCTGCCATGCCCTACAAGAGCACTCCTCCTTCTGTATGTTCACATCATACTCCCCAACCATGCCTTTAACATAAAATATGTGGTGTCCAGCTGGTAATGCAGTGCAGTTGTTGGACATGTTAATATTTTTGTCTAGTTTTTTTCTAATTTTTGGACAAATTTGACCACACATCTCCTTAGATTCCAGATTCTTGCTATAAAACCTAGTCATTAATTGGTCCTTGATCTTCTTAAGACAAGTAACTATAGGCATTTCTCTGGCATCAAGTATATACCTATGAAATAACTACAGTTAGATAATGCTACAGTACTGACAATATGAAATCACTTCACAGCTGAAATGCTACAGTACTGACAACTTACTTGTTGAACACTTCACAGCTGTTGTTAAGAAGCAAATCACACTTTGGGAGTTCATGGAAATAGGCCTTGCACCATTGCCTTGGGTCAATCGCATCCAAGTACTCATAGGCCCCCTGGTCCAACTCTTTCATCTCTTGCATGTACTTCTTCCAGTCTGTCTCATGTGTAGCTCTTGCAATTTGCCACAATTTATTCTTGAATACATCACCTTTCCAGTTTTTTGCAAAGTTTTGATGCAGATGCCTCACACAAAATCTATGTTGTGCATCAGGAAACATTGCATTGACAGCATTGATCAAGCCCTACATACATTGTAGAACAAACAAATGAAATGCTACAGTATGATAATATGAAATGCTACAGTATGAAATGCTACAGTATGAAATGCTACAATGTTCTTACTACCTTCTGCCTATCACTCATCAATGTCCATGGTGCTGTGTTTTGTATGTTCAGATCCTCCTTCAGTGTGTTCAAAAACCACTTCCATGTGACAGTATCTTCCACTTCTACTATGGCAATTGCAATGGGAAAGATACAATCGTTAGGATCAACTCCAACAGCTGTCAGCATCACTCCACCATACTTGTTCTTAATGTGACACCCATCAATGCATATAATGGGCCTACAAGCTAGCAGAAAACCCCTTTTGCATGCATCTAAGGACATGTAGCAGTTATCAAACTTTCCATTGTTTGCATGCACAAGCATGGTACTGCCAGGATTTGATCTTCTGATTTCAGCTGCAAAGTCCCACAGTAAATTATACTGCTCAAGTTCATCTCCATGAATTATCTTTAGTGCAATCCTCCTTGCTCTAGCTAGCTTACTTCTAGTAGGTTGCATGTTGTAGTCCAATTGAACAAGTCTGCCAAAGTTTTGCAGTGTCATCTTCTCATCTGCTCTAAATGTTTCCACATACTTGCCAGCCAAATATCTTGCTGTAAATTGCTTGAGTGCCCACTCTCTTTCACATGTATGCTCACCCACATACTTCTTCACAACCCATGCTTTGGTCCTGCTGTCAGGTGCAGCAAATAAGAACCAGGGACAATCTCCAACACAACCTGCCCTTATCCTCTGCTTATCATTCTTTATGTAATGAATTTGCACTCTTTGCTTCGCAATGTACTCCTGAATTGCTGCTCTTAGTTCAATGACAGACAAGAACACCATGCCTATGTGAAAATTGACTTCTTTCATGTTCTCAGGCCTCCACCTTTTCAGCTTCACTTTCTTTTTCATTTTTTTCCTTCCTTGTGCATCTACTACTTCCACTTCCTCTGCTGAATCACTATCTTCAAGCTCTGAACCTTGTAGCTCCTGCAGTTCATCTGTATCATAGTCACTGTCCTGCTCCCATTCAGATTTCTTCTTTTTTTTCTTCTCAAATTTTTCATCAACCCATTCTTCATATAGATCATCATCATCTTTGCCTACTTCATTGTCAGAGTCTACCCAGTCTGAATCCCATTCACTGTCATCACTATCACTGTCACTGTCATTTTCATTGGGGATTTCTTCTTCTACCACAAGTTTCCTCCTGCTTCTTCTAAGCTCATGTCCAACATTTAGTCCCACTGGTGGAACACTGCTACTCCCTTCATTGCTGCTGCCTGCATGACATTGGTTCAGTCTGCCTTTGTGAGCTTTCACCTTAAACCTGGGACTTCCTCTTATTCCACTGCTAAACCCATGAGATTTAGGGCTTAGTACAAGAGGTAGCTCAGGTGTACCACTAACATGAATATCATCCATTACATTGTCAAAGGCCATATCTTTGTGATCAACAAACAACTGAAAGTACTGGAATTTTGGAACAACCGATGTCATGTGCAAAGTGTCAGTGTCACAGTCACAATCGGCAGTCCGTCGGCTAAATTCTTTCTAGGCAGTAACCAGTAAATAACATGCTTAGATTGGTCACTATATCCCAATTGCTGCATAAAATCAGTGAGCCAGAGAGGAGACCATGTATCTACTTCGCAACCATCGAACAGAGCAACTTTACCATCGACATACGTCTTCGATCGGCCAACTCCACAGAAAAATCCACCATAGTTGATTTCTACGGTAAAAACCTCCTCTTGTGCTCCTAGGTATCGAGGGATTCAGTCAAATACTACCATCGATTCGAGCTAAATCGAAATCCACGAAAAAAGAGGATCGAGGGTTAGGGTTATGGGCAACACACTGACCATATCGTGGAGGAGGATCTCCAGGCCGCCGATGCACGGGCGCCATCCTAGCGGCGCCGCCACCGGACAAGCGCCTACGATGGCCGCCTGCCTATTCTCACCGGACCGCCGCCGTCGATCTCCCCTGTTTCGCCAGAGCAGAGAGAGGTGGGGAAGAGGAGAGGAAAGGACTACGGCTGTGGAGAGATTAGGGTTGGGGGGCTCTTTTGAAAAAAATGCACGGCTGGTCGTTATCCCGCGTGGGCCCTTGAGTCGACGTGGCAGCGGTCAAAGCGCCACGCGAGCTGGTCAGCGGCGGACAGACGAAATTAGGACCTCGGGTGAACAACTTAGAAAGATTTAGGACCCAGATGTGCATTTTGAAAGAATTAGGACCCAGTCGACACTTTTGGGAAAGAATTAGGACCGCGCTTGCATTTTACTCTTTGGCTTCCGGTGGGGTTTTGGTTTGGATTTTTGTTTCGGGATGGAGTCGACTCGGTGCCGGTGGTGTCCGCCAGGTTGCCGCGTACTTTGCGTGGGTCGCTTGCGTTGAGATTAGTTGTATTTATTTATTTATTTATGTATTGACGAGAGAGATTAGTTATTTTCTTAATCGCGTTGAGATTAGATTATAATTCTTTTAAACAAATTTATAAAATCTCAAAAATATGGTATCGATTTAGAAAATTTCAGTTATATATAAAAATCCCATCATCCTCCCCTGGACCGAAGAGTGGCTCTTCGTCACGTGGGCCAAAGAGAACTCTACGTTTCAAGAAAGACTGAAGAGAGAATTTTGATCCGTTGCCGAATTCTTACTCCAACTAAACTGTCTTGATGACAAAAATCGATTAAGACAAAGAATAGCTTGAATATAACACCCACAATGCGGCTATATCTCCCACGTGTCGAATCACGACTTAGAGACATAACCGCATTGTAGGTATGTCGCAAGAGGGTAATCTTTACACATCTCATGTACTAAATAAGTAAGAGATAAAGAGTTAACTTACAATCGCCACTTCACACAATACATAAAAATAGCATTACATCATCCAGATACAATTAAGGTCCGACTACGGAACCAAATAAAGAAAGACAACCCCTAATGCAAAAGATCTCCGATCGCCCCGACCGGGCTCCACTACTGATCAACTGGAAACGAAACAACACAACGAACACGATCTTCATTAAACTCCCACTTGAGCTCGTTTGCGTCACCTGCACTGATATCATCGGCACCTGCAAACTGTTTGGAAGTATCTGTGAGCCACGAGGACTCAACAATCTCACACCCTCGCGATTAAGACTATTTAAGCTTAAAGGTAGTAAAGGATAGTGAGGTGGAGCTGCAGCAAGCACTAGCATATATGGTGGCTAACTTAGGCAAATGAGAGCGAGAAGAGAAGCAAAGCACGGTCGAGAAACTAATAGTGATCAAGAAGTGATCCTGAAGCTACTTACGTTCAAGCATAACACGAGACCATGTTCTCTTCCTGGACTCCGAAAAAGAGACCATCATGGCAACACACGTGGTTGATGCATTTTAATTAAGTTAAGTGTCAAGTTTTCTATAACCGGATATTAACAAATTCCCATCTGCCCATAACCGCGGGCACGACTTTCCAAGGTTCAAAACCCTACAGGGGTGTCCCAACTTAGCCCATCACAAGCTCTCATGGTCAACGAAGGATATTCCTTCTCCCAGGAAGACCCGATCAGACTTGGAATCCCGGTTACAAGACATTTCAACAATGGTAAAATAAGACCAGCAAAGCCACCCGATGTGCCGACAAATCCCGATAGGAGTCGCACATATCTCGTTCTCAAGGCACAACGGATGGGCAAGACGTCGGGTTGGCATAAACCCTGGTTGGCCAGGGGGCGCCGGACATCGCCCAGTTTGGACCAACACTCAGAGGAGCACTGGCCCGGGGGTTTAGAATAAGATGACCCTTGAGTCTGCAGAACCCAAGGGAAAAAGGCTTAGGTGGCAAATGGTAAAATCAAGGTTGGGCCTTGCTGAAGGAGTTTTATTCCAAAGTGAACTGTCAAGGGGTTCCCATTATAACCGAACCGTGTAAGGAACGCAAAATTAAGGAACATAACACCGATATGACGGAAACTAGGGCGGCAAGATTGGAACAAAACACCAGGCATAAGGCCGAGCCTTCCACCCTTTACCAAGTATATAGATGCATTAAAGTAAATAAGATATAATAATGATATCCCAACAAATATCCAAGTTCCAACAAGGAACAAACTTCATCTCCACCTGCAACTAGCAACGCTATAAGAGGGGCTGAGCAAAGCGGTAACATAGTCAATCAACGGTTTGCTAGGAAAGGTGGGTTAGAGGCTGACATGGCAAAATGGGAGGCATGATATAGCAAGTGGTAGGTATCGCGGCATAGCAAAAGAGCGAGCAACTAGCAAGCAAAGATAGAAGTGATTTCGAGGGTATGGTCATCTTGCCTGCAAAGTTCTCTGAGTTGACGTAAGCTTGATCCTCGTAAGCGTACTCAACGGTGAAAGGATCGATATGGTTGACTAGAGGGGGGTGAATAGGCAACTACCAATTTTTAGCTTTTCTTTACCAAATTAAACTTTGCATCAAAGTAGGTTGTCTAGATATGCAACTAGGTGAACAACCTATATGATGCAATAACAACAAGCATACAAGCAAGCAAGAGAAGTAACACTACAAGGCTTGCACAAGTAAAGGTAAGAGATAACCAAGAGTGGATCCGGTGAAGACGAGGATGTGTTACCGAAGTTCCTTCCTTTTGAGGGGAAGTACGTCTCCGTTAGAGCGGTGTGGAGGCACAATGCTCCCCAAGAAGCCACTAGGGCCACCGTATTCTCCTCACGCCCTCACACAATGCGAGATGCCGTGATTCCACTATTGGTGCCCTTGAAGGCGGCGAACGAACCTTTACAAATAAGGTTGGGGCAATCTCCACAACTTAATCGAAGGCTCCCAACACAACCATGAAGCTTCACCACAATGGACTATGGCTCCGCGGTGACCTCAACCGTCTAGGGTGCTCAAACACCCAAGAGTAACAAGATCTGCTAGGGATGAGTGGGGGAAACGAAAATCCCTTGGTGGAAGTGTAAATCGGGGCCTTCTCAAGAACTCCCGAGCAAATCAACAAGTTTGATTGGCTAGAGAGATAGATCGGGCGAAAATGGAGCTTGGAGCATTTAATGGAGCTTGAGCAATAAATGGAGCTTGGGGGAGGAAGAGGTAGGTCAAAGAGAAGAAAGGGACTCCCTTTTATAGTGGGGGCAACAATCCAACCGTTGCCCCCCACCAACCAGTCCCGCACAGGGCGGTACTACCGCCGAGAGGGGGCAGTACTACCACCAAGATAGCGGTACTGCCGCGCCAGCCAGCGGCACTGCCGCGCAGAGGAGACTAGAAGGAAAGGACCCAACCGCGGTACTACCGCGGTGATAGGGGCGGTACTACCGCTCCAGGAACGGTACTACCGCCTCTACAACCGCGACTAGTGCCGCAAAACCCGACACGAGAAAAAGACCTCTCGAATCGAGGCGGTAGGAGCCAGACTGCCCAGCGGTACTACGACAGCGGGGTCATGGGCGGTACTACCACTGTGGAGCGGTACTACCGCTTGTGACCCTTCAGCCGTACTACCGCTGGCAATGCGGTACTACCGCTGGGGCGCATAAGAGAGAGAGAGAATCTCTCAAAGATGCTGAGGACGAGGCGGAGGTGCCAGGCACCCCAGCGGTACTACAGCTGTGGAGCCACGGGCGGTACTACCGCTGTGGAGCGGTACTACCGCTTGTGGCTCCTCGGCGGTACTCCCGCTGGGTTGCGCGGTACTACCGCTTGGACCCAGACATGACAAGGAAGAGAGGAGAGAACTCTACAATGGAATGGAAAAGCTCGGAGGGTGAGAAGCTGATGTGTACGTGATGATTCCACCCATGCAATACCCCAGCGGACCCCCTCTTGATAGTACGGTGCCCTCTACGCAACTAGTCCACCGAGAAAGAAACGAAAGAGCTACACCATCTTGAAATACACTCCGAGGGAAAGAAAGCATCTCGTGCCAGGGGAGAATCTGTGAATTATTCAAAGCACAAGATTAGTCCGCAAACATGTTGTCATCAATCACCAAAACTATCTTGAGAGAGATATGTCGTAACAATCTCCCCCTTTTTGGTGGATTGATGACAACTAGGGATTTGTGCAAGGAAAAGAAATAAAACGAAGAAAACTAAGAACTACAAAATATAGACGGGCTCCCCCAGAATGTGTGCACCTAGATATGGCAAGACACACACATTTGGATCAACACCCCCCATATATTTTATAGTCCAACAATACTAAGCACAAAGCATGCATCTCATAATAAACTACAGTACTCTGAATAGACATAAGTAATAAGGTAGCGATAGGGAGCATATGTCTCACACCATATGTCTAGAACTTAGGTCTCACACCAAACCAAACCAAATAAAGACACTGAGAGAACACACAAGAAGGGAGCATATGTCTCACACCATATGTCTAGAACTTAGGTCTCACACCAAACCAAACCAAATAAAGACACCGAGAGAACACACAAGAAACCACAAGACGACTCAAAGCACGGCAACAACACAAATCCCTACACTCTCTCCCCCTTTGGCAGCGAGACACCAAAAAGGGCAAAGAGTGACACTACGACTCTAGGTGATGGGAAGATGAAGATCTCGAACATCACATCTCTGCATCTTCATCGTGGGTCGAAAACTGCTCGGCATCGGAGTCGGTCCAAGGGCAGTGCTGATGAATCCACTCCTCCTCTTCAGTGATCCGTCCCTCAGAACCACTGGCAACTGTCGCTCCCAACTGACGCATGAGCTCCTTGTGGCGCATCCTGGCATGCTTCTCCGCCACATGAGTCATGTACTGACCATGAGACTCCATGCAGAAAAACTTCTTCAACTTGTTTTTAAGTTTCTTCGCCCATGAGGGTTCAGCACTAGAGGGGCCAATATCCTCCTCGTGATCATCAATGGCTGCCCCACCCTCGGTCTCCATGGCAGCAGCAGTAGCAGACGGATCTCCCATGGCAGCAGCAGCAGACGGACCCCCTGTGGCAGCAGCAGCAGACGGGGTGGACCAATTATCCTTCTTCCTGAGGCGCTTGATCTCATGAGAAACCAAGTCTCCAGTTTCCAGCAACACTCTGGGATAAGTCTGTGCCCAGGCCCTCTCAATGAGCCTCATGATGAAGGGGCCATATATAGGGCACTTGCGCTCAGACACGACAGAGAGAAGTTCAGACCACATGACATGAGAAATATCCAGGCTCTGTCCAGTGCTTGCTTCCTTCTCATGCTGACAGAAAAGGAGCATGTCCACGAGGTAAGAGTGGACCATATCCAAATTCCCGATCCGAGGGAAGAGAGTCTCACGGAAGATGCGATGAAGAATGTCCAGATATGGAGACAGCTCATAGGTCTTCTTCTCAGTTACTGGGTGAACTTTCACAGTGCAGTAGGGCCAAAGGGCTTGCTTGTGGGTGGACGTAGCATTGTGGTGAGGGCGGAAACCGACAGGAGTCTCAAGCCCGGTATCCACTACATCAAGTAACTCCATGAAAGCCTTCCATTTGACGGAAAGCAGCTTGCCATTGGTCATCCATGTCAGAGTCCTGTCGCCATTCGTCCCAAGATGGACGGTGGCATAGAATTGAGCCACCAAATCCGCATCGAAATCCTTGTTGAATTGCATGATCCTGAGAATGTTCAGCTGAGTGCACATTTGAAGGGCTTCGCCAAAATACTTCGGGTCCTTCTCCATAGCATCAGTGTCAATGGAGCGAACATCAACAAACAGATTCTTCTTGGCCTTGATCACATCAAAGTAGATGGCAAACTGAAAACGGTTCCAGAACGGGCGGTTGACCAAAGTGGGTTCTTGGTCCACCGCATAGGGGTTGCGGCGACGCTTCTCCCAAAACTCCTTGTTGGTCATCTCAGTCACAGTCTTCCCTTTTGGCTTGTTAGCGGATTGCTTTGATTGTTGAGGAGGTGGAGGAACACTTGCAGATGCACTTTCTGGAGGTGGTTGGGTGCTCGAGGAACCACCGGCTGGCTCTGAGGTGCGGTGGCGTTTTGATGTAGCACGCCCGGGGTTGATACGACGACCTTGCTGCTCGGACTGGTCATCACCCGGAGCCAAACACAAGAACACGCAAAACAACCAAAAAGAACGAGCATAAGCCAACATACACAACAAAAAGATCAAGGTAAGGCAGGAATATGATGGAATCTGCATGCAGCGGTAGTACCGTGGCATGCCCGCGGTAGTACCGCCCCAAGCAGTAGTACCGCCCCAAGGAGAGCGGTAGTACCGCTCCAACGAGAGCGGTAGTACTGCTCGAGGCGGAGAAACAGCAGTTTCCTACAACACGAGGCGGAGAAACAACGGTTTCCTACTACGGTGGTCAGATCCGGCACTACCGGCCTGCCAAATTCAAAAATATTCCTACCAAACTCTAATCGAGATAGTCTAGTTGCCTTCTCCAACCAACTCAAGCCTAGATTTAGCCAAAAATCTAGAGATGCAACCACCATTGCCCCTAAGAAACAAGATCTGAAAACGAGACAAAAGGAAAGAAGGAACGGGGGCAATACCGGCATCCATGGCAAGAGAACGGGGTGGGGATCGACTCCACCCAAGGAAATGGAGAGGGAAACCCCGGAGACGGAGATTCGCCGGAGCCCTCCCGCGGCGAGTGGAGGCTGGAGAGAGGAAGAGGAAAGAGGGGGCGAAGTGTATGGGTATGGGGGAGAAGAAACCTCCCCCTGCCCTGACTTATCCCCCTGGTCCCGTCCCTCAGCGGTAGTACCATGCTGGGGGCTGTAGTACCACTCATGAGCGGTAGTACTGCGCACCACCAGCGGTAGTACCACCCAGCACGCCATGGCAACCAAACCAACATGGCTTTTGCTCAAAGGAACGACAAAAACGGCAAGAAAAAGAGCACGCCAGCAAAACGACCAAGACACACCTCTTCAAAAGAGGCGGTGGCCGAGGCCACCTATGTTTGAGTCAAAAGGTATGGCGCCGCGAAGATTTTAACCTTGGGCCCATGACCAAAACTCGTCTTTGAAGCACAAGTACCATCAACAATGGCTAAAGTGAAAGACTTGATCAATTTATGCATAATGGGGGGAGGGAGAGTTCATTGAGAGAACAACACTCCCTCTATGTCCATGCCTACACCTAAACTAGACAACAAAATGAGCATGGTGGGGTGTGCAAGGGTTCAAGCCACATTGCTCGAATCAATGATATTTAGCTCATGCCTTAACTCGCGAAATCTTGCTTCATCCAAGGGCTTCGTGAAAATATCTGCAAGGTTGTCATGAGTGTTGACATAGTTGAGCTCGATCTCTCCTCGCCTAATGTGATCCCGGATGAAGTGATACCGAATCTCAATATGCTTCGTCTTGAAGTGTTGCACCGGGTTGAGAGAGATCTTGATGGCACTTTCATTGTCACACCAAAGAGGCACTTTGTCACAAGTGACACCGTAATCCTTTAAAGTTTGCCTCATCCATAGGAGTTGAGCACAACAACTGCCGGCGGCAACATACTCCGCCCCAGTGGACGAGAGAGACACACAACTTTACTTTTTAGAAGACCAACTTACCAAAGAGCAACCAAGGAATTGGCATCCTCCGGAAGTGGACTTCCTATCCACTTTGTCTCCCGCCCAATCGGAATCCAAGTACCCTACAAGCTTAAAGTTTGATCCTCTTGGGTACCACAAGCCAAAGTTTGGGGTATGAGCCAAATATCGAAAGATTCGCTTGACCGCCACATAGTGACTTTCCTTAGGTGCGGCTTGAAACCGTGCACAAATACCCACACTCAACATGATGTCCGGTCTAGATGCACAAAGGTAAAACAAGGATCCAATCATGGAACGATATACCTTTTGATCCACCACTTTACCACTGGGATCTAAGTCAAGTTGGCACTTGGTGGGCATTGGAGTGGAAGCCGGCTTGACGTCACTTAGCTTGAATCTCTTGAGCATGTCTTGAGTGTATTTGGATTGATTGATGAAGGTTCCTTCACTTCTTTACTTCACTTCAAACCCTAGAAAGAACTTTAACTCTCCCATGGAGGACATCTCGAACTTTGAGGTCATGAGAGCGGCAAATTCCTCATTGAAAGCTTTGTTAGAAGAACCAAAGATAATATCATCAACATATAATTGGCACACAAACAACTCCCCTTTGACCTTCTTAGTAAAAAGAGTGGGGTCGATTAGCCCGACTTCAAAACCACGGTCTTGTAACAACTCGGTAAGGTGGTCATACCACACACGTGGGGCTTGTTTAAGGCCATAGAGTGCCTTATCGAGTTGATAAACATGGTCGGGAAAGTAGGGATCCTCGAACCCGGGGGGTTGCTTGACGTAAACCAATTCATTAATAGGACCATTAAGGAAAGCACTCTTCACATCCATTTGTTGTAATTTAAAGTTATGATGAGAAGCATATGCAATCAACATGCGAATGGATTCAAGACGAGCAACGGGAGCAAAGGTTTCACCGTAGTCGATACCCTCGACTTGGGAGTAGCCTTGTGCTACCAAATGAGCCTTGTTGCGAATGATAATCCCATGGGCGTCTTGCTTGTTCTTAAATATCCACTTGGTTCCTATGACATTGTGATTCCCGGTTGGTCTTGGCACTAATCTCCACACTTTGTTGCGCTCGAAGTTGTTGAGTTCTTCATGCATGGCATTGAGCCAATCCGGATCTTCTAGTGCTTCATAGACCTTGTGGGGTTCCACACAAGAGACAAACGCGTGATGCTCACAATAATTTGCTAATTGTCTACGAGTGCTTACCCCCTTTCTTAAGCTTCCAAGCACATTCGTCATGAGATGATCCTTGGTGGAGAGCTTGGAAGCAACCTTGGCGGCACGACGCTCTAATTCCTCCTCGGGGGTGAGACGAGGAGTGGTCACTTGATCATCTTGAGCGTCATCTTGGGCTTGTTCTTATTCTTGAACTTGCTCGGAGGAGAGAACTTGACCTTGGACATCACTTGAAGTGTCAACACCGTCTTGAGCGTGATCTTGCCCTTGGTCATGTTCTTGAGGATGAGGGCCTTCATGTTGTTCTTCGGAAGCATGTGGGCCTTGGGTTGGTGATGGCTCCACTTGAGTGGAGCTTTGTCCTTCTCCTTCGGTCAGAAGGGGTTCCTCAATGGGTAGGATAAAGCCAACACCCATTCTTCTTATGGCTTGGGGAGGAATTTCATCACCTACATCACAAGTGCCACTTTGCTCCACTTGGGAGCCATTATTCTCATCAAACTCCATGTTACACGTCTCCTCAATAAGTCTCGTGGATTTATTGAGGACACGGTAAGCATGAGAGTTTGTAGCATAGCCAACAAATATGCCCTCATAAGCTCTAGCCTCAAATTTAGACAACCGAACACCTTTCTTGAGAATGAAACACTTACACCCGAATACCCAGAAGTACTTGAGGTTGGGCTTGTTACCGGTGAGTATCTCGTATGGAGTCTTGTTCAAGCCCTTGCAGAGGTAGAGCCAATTGGATGCATGACACGCGGTGTTGATGGCTTCGGCCCAAAAGTGAACTCCGCCATCATGGTCCTTGCCGCATCCATCAACGTCCGGTTCTTCCTCTCCGCAACACCGTTTTGTTGAGGGGTGTAGGGTGTGGAATATTGATGCTTGATTCCCTCATCACTAAGAAATTCATCCAAGGTGTAGTTCTTGAACTCGGTCCCGTTGTCACTCCTTATTGTCAAGATCTTTGCGTTGTGTTGACGTTGAGCTTCATTTGCAAAGTCAACGACGGTTTGTTGGGTCTCGCTCTTCCTCTTGAAGAAATACACCCACGTGTACCTTGAGTAGTCATCCACAATCACCAAGCAATACTTCCTACCTCCAAGACTATCGAAGTATGGAGGCCCAAAGAGATCCATGTGAAGGAGCTCCAAGGGCCTCTTTGAATAAATGATAGTTGTGGGAGAGTGAGCCTTCTCATGTAGCTTTCCTTCGATACAGGCACTGCAAGCACGATCTTTAGCAAAACTAACATTCGTTAGTCCACGGACATGGCCCCCCTTGAGGAGACTTTGCAAAGATCTCATATTGACATGGGCTAAACGGCGATGCCAAAGCCATCCCACATCAACTTTAGCCATTAGGCATGTCGCGGTCTTAGTGGGTCGCTCCGAAAAGTTAATCCCATATAGACCATTCTCGACATGCCCAACAAAAGCTACTTTAAGAGTCTTGCTCCACAAGAGGGCCACGGTATCGATATCAAAGAAAGTGGCAAAGCCCATGATTGCAAGTTGACGAACGGAAAGTAAATTGTATGCAAGGGACTCAACAAGCATGACCTTCTCGATCATGAGATCATGAGAGATGACCACCTTGCCAAGTCCCAATACCTTAGAAGATGATGCGTCACCCCACTCGACATTGGTGGGCATAGATGGAACTTTGTGCACGTCCACCACCAAGTCCTTGCTTCCGGTCATATGATTTGTAGCTCCGCTATCGAGCAACCATGATCCACCACCGGAAGCAAACACCTACAAGAGATCAATGCTTGGTTTTAGGTACCCATTTTGTAATGGGTCCTTTGATGTTAGTAACAAGGGTCTTTGGAACCCAAATAGACCATTCAATGCACTCATGAAGAGAACCAACAAATTTGGCATAAACATGCCCATCACTAGCACGGCATAACACATAAGAAGGATTAAAATCGCCGGCTTTGTTGGGAGGGGTGACATTGCCCTTCTTGACATTGTTCTTCTTCTTCTCGGAGGCACTCTCTCCCTCCCTCACAAAGGTTTGCATGAGAGGAGGAGGTCGTTTGGTCTTGTCATTCTTCTTCTTGTTCTTGGAGTCGGGCACGTACCCAACCCCTTCCTTGGCCACAACTCTTGTTTGGTTGATCAAAAGATCGTTGAGGTTCTTCTTGCCTTGTATGCAAGTTGCAAGACCTCTCTCAAGTTGCCCCTTTAACTTAGTGTTCTCCTCAACGAGATGCACATGCTCACAACACGGGTTAGTAGCATTTGCATTATCAATTAACATCATGCGAGGGAAAGTGGCTTTTTCCTTGGTTAGCTTTACTTGAAGTTGATCATGAGACTCTTTGAGGCTAGCATGAGTACCCTTCAAGACCTTGTGAGCCTTGTCAAGTAGATCAAACTCTTCTTTGAGTTTAGCAAGATCAAATTCAAGTTCGGCCTTCTCGGAGTTTAGCACATGAGAAACTATGAGGACATGATCATAATTTTTCTTTAACTTAGCATGATCAACATTGTGTGACTCCTCAAGAGCCAAACGAAGACCACGCTCTTCCTCAAGAGCATTGGAAAGATCCGAAATCTCATCGACATAGTCACGACTATGCCCTTCCATCTTAGTGATGGTGTCTTCGTGAGCCTCGATCATGTCATTGGCTTCACCAAGTTGTTCCAAGAGAGAAACAAAGTGCTTCTTGGATTTTCCCTTGAGTTTGCCCATAAAGGCCTCAAACTCGTTAGCCTCCACATTAGCTCCCTCAAGTTCATTAATGCTATCCGTCGGAGAAGGATGATTAATGATGGTAGTTTTAATGTTGGGGGTTACATTGTTGGTGGCTTTAGCCATGAGGCACTTGGCGGTGATGCTCTCATTGGGTGAGTCGAAGAGAGACACCCGTGAAGTCGTTGCAATGGCAACGGAGGCCATGGCAACCGACTCATCATCTTCATCATCGTCATCATCCTCATTGTACTCTTCTTGTACAACCAATGCCTTGGGAGGAGTCTTCTTGGTGAAGTTGTTCTTGTTGGGGAACGACTTGGCCTTGTCCTTTCGGATGAGCTTGCCACCATTGTCTTCCCTCTTCTCATACGGGCATTCCGCAACAAAATGACTCACGTTGCCGCAATTGTAGCAATTCCTTACACGTTGCTTGCCCCTCGTGCCACTCGAGTTGTTTTTGCTAAAGTTTGGCCTCGAGTTTTTCTTGCTCCAAAATTGCCTTGAAGCAAGTGCCATGTGTTCATGATAATCATACTTCGTATCTTCGGGGTTGCTCTTCTCTTATTCCTCTTCTTCTTCTTCAACAGTGAGCTTGGCCTTCAATGCAAGGTTAGGCTTCTTTGCTCGTTGAGAACGGAGCACCACATTGTCGGCGGTCTTGTCCAAAATGTTCATGGCCACAAACTCATCCAACACTTCGCTTGAGGTCAAAGTGTGGAAGTCCGGTCTTTGACGAATGACGGAGGACATGGCCTTGTGATAGGGCATCATTGCCTTGAGGAATTTGCGCTTGATCCAATTGTCATCCGTGTCCTTGCTCCCGTGATCTCGTAGTGAGACCGCGAGTTTGGTTACTCTCCGATAAAGCTCACGAGGTTCTTCATCTTCTTTCATTGCAAACTCATCGGCCTCATCTTGTACCACTTCATAGTTGGAGCGTTGAATGCTTGCTCTTCCCCGGTAGAGAGAGATGACACAATGCCATGCATCTTTGGCCAAGGCGAAGGGACGAAGATGAGGTAGGTCTTCGGGTGGAATTGCATCTTGAATGATGAAGAGAGCATCCTCATTGAATTGATTGTCCGCGGCTTCTCGAGGAGTGAAGTTGCTTGGATCATGTGGATAGAAACCTTCTTCAATGATTCTCCAAAGGTTAGTGTCCACATGATTTAAATGACATCTAAAGCGATAAACCCAAGAATCAAAATCCTCATTTTTCACAATCTTAGGGGGAGGACCGGCATGATTCAAATGAGTGGAAGGAACCGGTCCACCATAAACAAGTGGTGGTTCCACATGGGCAAAGATGCCGGTGCCATTCTTACCACTAGAAGAAGGAGCCTTTTCACTACTAGCTTCCCCCTTGTCGGGGATAGCATCCGTCACCTTGTTGGCAGGATCACCCACTTTCAACGGTGCGGTGGATAGTTTAAGCCCCTCAAGAAATTTAGTAAACATGCTTTCAACTTCGGTCGTCATGGAGGTTTTCAATGTCTCCAAGGCCACATTGAACTCCTCACGTGAGACCGAGGTTCCCCCATCGCCCGTAGACGAGAAAGGATTCACACGGAGTGTTCCTCCACACCGTCTACGGTATCAACCATACTCTTTGGACGGTAAAGTCCTTAATAAAGAGATGAGGCTCTGAACCAATTGAAAGGATTGATATGGTTGACTAGAGGGGGGGGGGTGAATAGGCAACTACCAATTTTTAGCTTTTCTTTACCAAATTAAACGTTGCATCAAAGTAGGTTGTCTAGATGTGCAACTAGGTGAACAACCTATATGATGCAATAACAACAAGCATACAAGCAAGCAAGAGAAGTAACACTACAAGGCTTGCACAAGTAAAGGTAAGAGATAACCAAGAGTGGATCCGGTGAAGACGAGGATGTGTTACCGAAGTTCCTTCCTTTTGAGGGGAAGTGCGTCTCCGTTAGAGCAGTGTGGAGGCACAATGCTCCCCAAGAAGCCACTAGGACCACCGTATTCTCCTCACGCCCTCACACAATGCGAGATGCCGTGATTCCACTATTGGTGCCCTTGAAGGCGGCGACCGAACCTTTACAAACAAGGTTGGGGCAATCTCCACAACTTAATCGGAGGCTCCCAACACAACCACGAAGCTTCACCACAATGGACTATGGCTCTGCGGTGACCTCAACCATCTAGGGTGCTCAAACACCCAAGAGTAACAAGATCCGCTAGGGATGAGTGGGGGAATCAAAAATTCCTTGGTGGAAGTGTAAATCGGGGCCTTCTCAACCACTCCCGAGCAAATCAACAAGTTTGATTGGCTAGAGAGATAGATTGGGCGAAAATGGAGCTTGGAGCATTTAATGGAGCTTGAGCAATAAATGGAGCTTGGGGGAGGAAGAGGTAGGTCAAAGAGAAGAAGGGGACTCCCTTTTATAGTGGGGGTAACAATCCAACCGTTGCCCCCCACCAACCAGTCCCGCACAAGGCGGTACTACCGCTGAGAGGGGGCGGTACTACCGCCAGGACAGTGGTACTGCCGCGCCAGCCAGCGGCACTGTCGCGCAGAGGAGACTAGAAGGAAAGGACCCAACCGCGGTACTACCGCGGTGGTTGGGGCGGTACTACCGCTCCAGGAACGGTACTACCGCCTCTACAACCGCGACTAGTGCCGCAAAACCCGACACGAGAAAAAGACCTCTCGAATCGAGGCGGTAGGAGCCAGACTGCCCAGCGGTACTACGGCAGCGGGGTCACGGGCGGTACTACTGCTGTGGAGTGGTACTGCCGCTTATGACCCTTCGGCCGTACTACCGCTGGCAGTGCGGTACTACCGCTAGGGCACATAAGAGAGAGAGAGAGAATCTCTCAAAGATGCTGAGGACGAGGCGAAGGTGCCAGGCACCCCAGCGGTACTACTGTTGTGGAGCCATGGGCGGTACTACCACTGTGGAGCGGTACTGCCGCTTGTGGCTCCTCGGTGGTACTACCGCTGGGTTGCGCGGTAGTACCGCTTGGACCCAGACAGGACAAGGAAGAGAGGAGAGAACTCTACAATGGAATGGAAAAGCTCGGAGGGTGAGAAGCTGATGTGTACGTGATGATTCCACCCATGCAATACCCAAGCGGACCCCCTCTTGATAGTACGGTGCCCTCTACGCAACTAGTCCACCGAGAAAGAAACGAAAGAGCTACACCGTCTTGAAATACACTCCGAGGGGAAGAAAGCGTCTCGTGCCAGGGAAGAATCTGTGAATTATTCAAAGCACAAGATTAGTCCGCAAACATGTTGTCATCAATCACCAAAACTACCTTGAGAGAGATATGCCGTAACAAACGGGTTCCTCGATCACGTAATCGTCTCCCGGCTCTACCCAAAGCAAGAACACAAGCAAAGGAAAACAGCAATCAACCACGGTGCAATGCGCAAGCAACATGATGCAAAACATGGCATGATATGCGGGATGTGATATGCAATGCATATGCGTGCTCCGAAAGGAAAAGATTGAATTAGGGCTCAACTTGGCAAACCAAGAGTGCCGCTGGAAATATGAGTTGATTTCGGTCGAAATCGATATAAGTATCACCAGAATCGGATGCACGGTTTGCAAATGGCAAGCAAAACAAGAATGGCACAATTCTACGATTAACAACACGATGCCATCTAAAACGCAACAAGAAACTAAGCTACGACACTCCAACATAACAACAAAGCACATGGCAGTGATCTACTCAAGATACTTGACAATAGATGAACACTGAGCTATGGCTAAATCACACAAGAGCAGGTTCAAACAAGTATGGCAAAAGTGCAAAAGATATCAACTTCACAGACTTAAGTGAAAATAACAACATGCCAGGAAATAACATCAGGAAGCCGTGTTTAGAGCAAGCAAACAACATGCTACAGGAACAGATCATAGCAATACAAGGCATGGCATGAATCTACTCAAGTCATATAACAAAAGGCACTTACTGACCATAAGCCAAAAGGGCACAGAAAATATGATGGCACCCATGTAAACATAGCAAGTTTCGTTAACAGATTCAGACTTAGCAGAAAACTGTACATGGCAGAAACAGAATTATGAAGGCCTCTTTGCGAGCTCGATTCACTCACCATAAGGCATTTGCATGACAATATAAGCATAGCCATAGCAAGAAGACATGTTCATGAAGCTAACCATGGCAAGAACAATCTCATAGCACATATGGATCAACTACAACCACCTTGGCAAAATTGATTAACACATAAACAATCTGCCAGGAATATTTTATAGAAAAAGTAGAGCAAGATTGAGTCATGCTAGGGCACTCCATAAATTCAAACAGGGGCATGGATGGATAGAGCACAACCATATGCCCAAATCATCCTTACTGAACATACTCAAAAGAAGCATGAGTCTCGCTATAGCAACATGAATACATGGCATAAAAATAACAGCAGGGAAATGACTTAGTGAAATTCTAAGTCCCTGAAATCAACAATATTACGAGAGCTACTTTGCATGCTTGTGCTAGTCACCATAAATATCATAAAAAACATGGCATACACCCCTGTAAAGATGACATTGCATAGCCCAAAAAACATGTAGAGCTCATGCCCATATGCAACACATAACAAATGTAGCAAAAATGACAAATGCTCATACTCTGCTAAGAATCAGCACCTAACATTTTATAGCACTCTTGCATCAACGATTTGGGCATCAATATGGACTCAAACAAGCATGGCACAATGGAACATAATGAAGAGCACATCCTAATGAACATTTTGATATATCATGCGTGCAAAACGGATCTACGGATGAGGAGTTATGACGCAATGAACATGCCATAAAAATGTTGCAGGTCCGGGGACTTAGAAGAAAATCATCTCCGCGAAAAGTCAATGCAGGACGGGCTTGACCTGGGATGGAGGGATCCAGGATGGGAGCGCGCGTTTGGATGAGATCCCGGTGGATCTCGTCCCGATCCACCGGATCTCGTCGGAGAAGACGACGACGGCCGGAGGGAGGGGCGCGGTCGCCGGGGCGCGGCACTGGTCGCCGGAGGCGGGCGCGCCGGCGAAGGGCGGCGCGGGGCCGACGCGGGTCGGGGCGCGCAAGGCGGCGCGGAGGTGGAGGCGTGGGCGGAGCGGCGGCGGGGTCAGCGAGCGGCGCGGCGGCGGCGAAGCGCGCCGGCAGGCGGCGGCGCGGGGCGCGCGAGCCCGCGGGAGGCGGCGGGGTCCTGCAACGGCGCGGCGGCGGGGTAGCAGCTCGGGGCGAGGTCGGGCGCGGGCGGCGGCGGATCCGGGCTCGCGCGGGCCCCGGATGGACTCCGCGGGCCGCGACACGGTGGGGAGCTGGCGCGGACGCGCGGCAGCGCCTGATTGGACGAGGGCGGCGACGTGATGACGTGGCGCTCCCTGATTGGTCAGAGTGAAGTAGCCGGGCGCGGCGAACATGTCCGGCGGTGGAGGAAGAAATGTCCTGTGGCACGAGGAGAGACTAGGTCAGGGTTCATCCGTGAATTTTCGGAGGGAGACACATATTTATAGCTAGAAGGAGGTAGGAGTGTCCAAATGAGGTGCGATTTTCAGCCACGCGATCGTGATCGAACGGCCGAGAGGATGGAGGGGGTTTGGATGGGTTATTGGGCCACTTTGGAGGGGTGTTGGGCTGCAACACACACGAGGCCTTTACGGTTCCCTGGTTAACCGTTGGAGTATCAAACGAACACCAAATGGAACGAAACTTGACAGGCGGTCTACCGGTGGTGTACCAAGGCCGCTTGGCAAATCTCGGTCCATTCCGAGAAAGTTTAACACCCGCACATGAAAAGAGACAAAAGGGGGCGCCGGAGGACGTTGGAGTGCCGGATTGCAAAACGGACAACGAGGAAAATGCCTGGATGCATGAGACGAACACGTATGCAAATGCAATGCACATGATGACATGATATGAAATGCATGACATGAACAAAATGCAAAATGAAGACAAACCCAACCACGAAAGAAATATCGTATCGCATCTCCGGAAAAGGCAAGAGTTGGAGTTACAAATATGGAAAGTTGCATCCGGGGCGTTACATTGAACCATGTATCATGGAGAATGAATTATGTCAAATTGGTCTAAACAAACCATCGCAAGATTACATCACGCTGGGTGAGAAATATTCCAATTACTCTCACACATTTACTCATCTAGATGATGCCAACTATTGGTATGGGGACCATTGGTTTTACTCGCCCAACTGTACACGAGTCACAGTAGCCTTCTTGTCAGGGAAGGACGCCAAGTGAACGCTTCGTCAAAATAATCTCCCTGAGATATGTGGTAGTATGCAGATCTTTGTCAAGGCCATCACCATGGAGTCCGTGATAACATCCAGATCTTTGTCAAGGCCATCACCATGGATTCCGTGGTAGCATGCAGATCTTTGTCAAGATCAAATATACCTTCACTATAATTCCACATCAGCAACAAGGTGTGTATCAAGAAGTGTTGTCCAAGCAACATTGCAAGAAACCAAGGCATGGGATGCCCGAGAATCGACCATGGCGTGCTGCAATGTCGTTCCTACCCAATCCACGAAGGATCTGACCCACATTGGCAAGTGGTGGCAACAGGCCACCACATCAAGTACGTGGCGCACCAGTGCTACGTAAACATACCTTTTCCGTTAAATGACGAGCGCACGTGTGCATTGGTGGAATTACAGTGATGCAAGTGATGTATCGTCACATGTTTACCATGCGGTTGACACATGTACTGAACGTGTATGCGTGTCACACTAATATTAGGTAGATACTTTAAGCGGCGTAGATGTGACGGGTATTCGTTTCGAAGGCCAGAAGATGATGACACATCGCAGGTCATTTAATGCATCTGCCTACTCTATCAGAGCCATGTATAGACTATTGTAGCCCCTGTGGTACCCCTTGAGCTATAAAAGGAGGGCCTGACTTCACATAAAAAGGTTGGACTTTAGTTAATACACAAGAGCACACAAATAATTATTACCTTCCTGGTAAAGACTTGCAGCTATCTTCCCACAACATAAAAACTAACACAAAGTAGGAGTACGTTTTTACACAATCATGGAGCCTGAATCTGGGTAGATCCTCATGTGTTCTACGATCTCATTAGGTGTTGATCCTCGTTTTGCGCCCTACACCACGAATCGGCAAAGGAGTCTTTCCGGTCCTTGGTGTCTCGTGTGTGTTCTGCACATGCACGACGACACCAACCTCATAGACACTATCCCTCGTACTATTCTTGTCACTGGCCGCGCACACCATGATCCATGCCATCCGCGGGTGTCGGTGTCAAAACCAGCGGATCTCGGGTAGGGGGTCCCGAACTGTGCGTCTAAGGCGGATGGTAACAGGAGGCAGGGGACACGATGTTTACCCAGGTTCGGGCCCTCTTGATGGAGGTAATACCCTACGCCCTGCTTGATTGTTCTTTGATAATATGAGTAGTACAAGAGTTGATCTACCACGAGATCAAAGAGGCTAAACCCTAGAAGCTAGCCTATGGTATGATTGTATGTTGCCATACGGACTAAAACCCTCCGGTTTATATAGACACTGGAGGGGGCTAGGGTTACACAAGGTCAGTTACAAAGGAGGAGATATACATATCCGTATTGCCTAGCTTGCCTTCCACGCCAAGTAGAGTCCCATCCGGACACGAGACAAAGTCTTCAATCTTGTATCTTCATAGTCCAACAGTCCGGCCAAAGGATATAGTCCGGCTGTCCAGAGACCCCCTAGTCCAGGACTCCCTCAGTAGCCCCTGAACCAGGCTTCAATGACGATGAGTCCGATGCGATGTATTGTGTTCGGCATTGCAAGGCGGGTTCCTCCTCCGCATATACCATGGAAGAGTTTTAAATACAAGGATAGTGTCCGACCCTGCAAAATAAGTTCCACATACCACTGTAGAGAGAATAATATTTCCACAAATCTAATCTGCTGACACGTTCTGACAGCATGACATCACGCCATGGCCCGGTCATTATTCGAACCATTTTTCTCAACCAGCTCTGCACATAACGCGAGGCAGTTTTCTTGCCACGTCTTGTCAAAGCAGGGATCGTGTCCCCCTTATCACGGGATTCTCATCAATACAGATGTGGGTAACCCAACCGTGCCTGTTGGTATGACTCCTAGATCTTAGGCAAGTCCCAAATGGCCATGAGGAGGATGCTTGATATTCACCCTCTTTATAAAGGGGACAAAGCTTTTGCTTTTTTCCCTCCCGTGCTCAATCGAATCCTTCCCCCGCCTCGAGTTCTAACACCCAAAGCTCAAGTCAGGTGCTTCGGACCTTCAACTATGTCTGGATCCAACCTTCAAGGTCGGTGGATGCCTTCCTCCGTCACGGAGGAAGGCATCAAGAAGTTGAGAGAGGCCAGATATCTGAACGCCGAAATTTCGCATCGGATGCCTGCCCGAGGGCAGGTCGTCCCTACTCCCGAACCCAGCGAGAGCATCGTGTTCATCTCCCACTTCCTCCGAGGACTAGGCCTCGCTCTGGATCCCTTTGTTAGGGGTCTTATGTTCTATTATGGGCTGGATTTTCACGATTTGGCCCCGGATTCCCTTCTTCACATCTCGTCATTTATTGTCGTATGTGAGGCCTTCCTCCGCATTACCCCCCACTTTGGCATGTGGCTCAAGACCTTTGATGTAAAGCTGAAGATGATCGAGGGGCAGCACGCAGCGTGCGGAGGTGCTTTAATAAGCAAAATCGCCGACGCTCCATGGCCAGAGGGTTCCTTCCCAGAGGTGTCCGGATTGTGGCAGCGGGAGTGGTTTTACATCACAGCTCCCCGAAGTGCCAAGTGGGTGGCTGCCCCCACCTTTTGCTCGGGCCCCCCATCGCAACTGATGTCATGGATCAGCAGGGGGCTGAGCTGGGGTCCAGCAAAGGACGTGCCAATACTATAGAGCCGTATCTCAGATCTCTTCGAGGGAGATTTCGGTCTGGTTATGGTAATGCAAGTTATGCTGGTTCGTCGAGTCCAACCTTACAAATGCCGCCCCCTCCGCATGTGGGAATTCAACTCGGAAGTTCCGCAAGCTATTCAGCATTTCCTCGGCATGACGCACGAAGAGATGTACAAATCATTCTTCGGACCCCAAATAGAGTGTCCGGAAACCACCGAGGATGTGGGTCTGAGCTGCAACCGCCCCGCTGCCCAAGTAAGTAATCCCATGCCGAACCTACTGTCCTTTTATTTATCATGGCATCATTCTAAAGAGCCGCTCTTTCACCAGGACTGGATAACAAAGGCGATGATGATCAGGTGTTCGGCCCCCCTTCCTGAGGGCTTGGACAATCCGGTACTAGACAAGATGCTCGAGCCAGCGCCTTATCTAGTGCCCTCAAAGGAAGATGATGGGGGGAATAGAGAGGGCGAAAGCGGGCCTCACTCGCTACTTATTCCAGCCGGGGGAATGAGCGCCTCCGCGAGGGAGGACAACCAAAGTGAAGAATCTGACATTCTTTCTCCCCAGGGAAGGAAGAGGACTACCTCTGAAGATCCGGAAACTAAGGTTTCCAAACGGGAGAAGAAATCTTCATCAGAGGGTCCCGCCTCGGAGGGTATTCTTGCCGCACAATGTCCGCGCGGGGTTCAGCCCTCTACTGAGCTGTAAGTAATCGAAAAGTACTTAATAGGGGAAACATCCTACCTTACTTCCAAAGACAATAACCGATCCTTATAAATTGTAGTCCGGATCGTAGCCCTTCTCGACAGAGCTCGTCTTCGGGGGATCTTCTTCCAGAGATGATGGAGAGTGAAACGCCTCCCCCTGACACCCCGCCTCATGAAGCGGGCGACCTTGAAGTGTTGTCGCGAAGGGTATCTCCGGATACGCTAAGGCCAGAGGATAACCCTTTGGCTACCCGGGATCCCCAGTATCCGGCTCCTAGGAGAGCGACAGCAAGGGTCTGTACAGTGTGCGGTCGGATGCGCTAAAGGATCTTCTGGGGCAAGCGCCCGTCTCCGAAGCGCATCGTACAATAATGGGTACGATAATTGAAAGGATTTCATCCGCTGAAAGCGGTTTGCATGAAGCCTTTATGAGTCTGCTGAAAGGCTTTGAGGTACGTGAAATAGTGTATGTTTTTGACAGTACCACACACGTTAGGTGTGCCCTATGCAGATAGTAGCCCCTAAGACTCTGGTTGTCGTCGAAAACAGCGACAAACAGAGGATCATAGTCCCAGGTAATAACCAGATCGCCTTTATGTGCAGGTGGCTGAAGCTCCGGTGGCTAGCCGGACTGATGGGTTTGCCGAGCTATAGCGGCAACTTGATGCGGCAGATGCCGACATCGTGCTTGTCAACAAGCGGCTTGACGAGGCATAGGGTAAGTGATTTTTCCGGCAATCAACACATAGTAAGAGGAGCATGATGCCAGTATCTTTAATATGTTGTGACTGCAGATGGATCTGCCACCGTGGAGACCCTTCGGGCGGAGCTTGCCCGAGCCAAGGAGCAAGCAAGGAGTAGCAATGCGGACGCTTTAAAGGCGGCCGAAGAGTTAAGGGTCGAACAGGCCACGCATTGCGAGAGCAAGGGAAAAATAGCCAAGATGGCTGCAGAGTTAAAAGATGCCGCTGACCGTTACTAGCTTCTTGAAGAAGAAAATCGGGCGAAGGCGACGGACCTGGAGAAGGCCCTGGTGGCTGCCAAGGAAGCCCGCTCCAAAATTAGAGCGACGAAGGAGGAGCTGAATCAAGCTACAGATATTGTGTCTGGGAAGCCCTTCTTGCTGCGGACTAAGTTCGGAGATCCGAAGTATGCCCCTCTAGACCGGCTATGGAGTTCTGCGGGCGCCTATGTGGATTTGGCTGCAAGTGCTGCTGATGCGGCAAAGTACTTCAAGGATTGGAAAGATCATGAAGTGGAAAAACTGTTCTGGTCACAGTTTCATGCTCTAGTCCATCCGCTGCTGTTGAATGAGCGGATGGCTGAGTGGGCCGAGCTCCATAGGTTGTCCGGACTTGCCATGAGGTCCGTGGTGGATCACCTATGGCCGGGAGGGCCAAGGCCGAATAGCTACTTTAGTTTAGTGCAACAATTCCTTGGTAATGTGCCACGCGTCGATGCTGTAAAGAGATCGGCGTGCATAGAGGGTGCGCGGATGGCCTTTGCCCGTGTCAAGACATACTGGGCGGAGATGGAGGCCACCACTGTTGCGACACAGGGTTCGGCCATAGGCCGAGTGGCTGCCGAGCACTACTTTGAAGAAGTTCTTAAAGGCGCTTGTTCGATAGAGGCTCAGTGCACGAAGAATATTATGTTCTAGTGACATGTATTCCCATTGTAAAAACAATGTTTTATTGAATTATCAAGGCTGTATTTATACTTTTGCCCGAAAGTACTACGATGCCTCCTGTGCGGCTTTTTATGTATGTATATAACCTAAAAGTTTGCAGCCGCCGGCTTCCGCCCCCACGCATATAATGCGGGGGTGTTCGCAGAAAATTCATATCCACACTTGATGCAACGTCTTGGTCCGTTAAGGAGGTGATAGCACAGCGAACGAGACAATCGGACTATATTGCTTTAACACTTTCACTTAGCCATAGGAGTTTGACGGTGGGGCTACTATATAGCCCCTGGTACTTCTGTGCTCATCCGAATACGGGGCGCGTACGTACATGACCGGGAAACGGCCCTTCGTTAATGTGGAGGAATCCCGAAGATTCCAATGAGTCATCGAGTGGTTGACCAGTCTCTCGCTATATCATGACAGTCAGTTTTCAGCTTTCTCCACTGAGGTGCTCATCCGGACGAACCAGGGCACAATCGCAGTAGTTCTCCTAGTGCTACCTTCGCCGATATAACGGAACGTAAGGTACCAAAACATGGGAGCCGGGCAAACCCAACATTTGACCAAAGACATGATTCGGAGCTGGTGCATATAGGGCCAAACTCCCGATGCCGAACACTCCCTAAGGTGTTCGGTCTTTATAACGTATATCGGGCTAAAAAATGCCCTTAAGAAGAAACCCCATGTGTCTAGGTACGTGCAAAATCCTGACGTGGACACATGCCAATAACGCCATCATCCTTCTCGGTTGTGTGGAGTATCCGGAGGATGTGACCAACAAGAGACAGTAAAAAAGGTTTACACAGGGTCTTAATCTAAAAAGAAACCTTTGGGCGGGTCCCTGCTGCACGTCTGCACCTGTGTCTCTGTTGTGCCATGTCCTGGATGGGTGTAGCACGATTGTCATCTGCGAAAGGAAAGAACTTAGGTGAAAGTTGCCGCGCCAAAAAGAAGAATTAGTTATTATAGATGAACTATCAAAATTCAAGAGAAGCCGAGTTTAGCCGAGCTGTCCTGGTTACACGCGGGAAGCCCCTGGTATCGTTTATGAGGGTTTGATCATCAAACCAATCTCATGTATATATGATTGAACGCCGGATTCGTTTAACCGTGTCCAAGGTCTTGATGACCCGCCATTTTTTCTGGTTGGTGAGGCCGTCTAGTTTGCGGCAGTTAGAACCGCTGCATCCTCCTCCGTACGTAAGAAATGTTCGGTATTTCCGCTAACTGAGATGATGCCACATGGACCGGGCATCTTAAGCTTAAGAAAAGCATAATGCGGTATTGCGTTAAAATGAGCGAAAGCCGTTCTTCCGAGTAGTGCTTGATAACCACTTCGGAATGGGGCGATGTGGAAAGTTAACCTTTCGCTTCGGAAGTTATCTGGGGAACCGAATACCACCTATAGTAGTAGAGAGCCTGTACAGCGGGCCTCTTGGCCTGGTATTACTCCCTTGAAGGTAGTATTACTGTGGCTTATTTGTGTCGGGTCTATCCCCATTTTGCGGACTGTGTCCTGATATATCAGATTTAGATCACTGCCACCATCCATGAGGACTCGTGTGAAATGGTACCCATTTATTATTGGGTCTACCACCAAGGCCGTCAGTCCTTCGTGCCAGATATTTGTCTCGTGATCCCTATGATTAAAAGTGATCGGGCAGGCCAACCAGGGGTTGAACCTAGGGGTGACAGGCTCTATGGCCCGTGTGTCTCGGAGTGCATGTTTGCTTCTCCTCCATGTCACATGGATCACGTTTACTATTTTAACCTCCGGTGGGAACTTTTTTTGTCCTCCGGTGCTTTGCTGGCGAGGTTCATCCTCGTCTTTGCTTGGTGTCTCTTCCCCTTTGTGTTCGGCGTTTAGCTTACCGGCCTGCTTGAAGACCCAACATTCTCTATGGGTATGATTTGCAAGTTTGTCTGGGGTGCCGTGGATCTGACAGAGTTTGTCAAGAATTTTGTTTAGGCCAGATTGTCCTTCCCTGCTGCCTTTGAAAGGCTTTTTCCACTAACCTGGTTGGGAGCCCCTGAATTCGGCATTTACCGCTGTGTTATCTGGGCTACCTTCTTTATTTCGACGCTTGTTTTTGTTGCGTCGTGGTTTACCATTGCCATCCCTGACTTCGGATGTGCTTGGGTCGCTGGTGCTGCTACGGGCCAACCAACTATCCTCGCCCGCACAAAAGCGGGTCATGAGGCTTGTTAGGGCTGCCATTGTTCTCAGTTTTTCTTGGCCGAGGTGTCTGGCGAGCCATTCGTCTCGGACGCTGTGTTTAAAAGCTGCCAAGGCTTCGGCGTCCGGACAATCGACGATTTGGTTCTTCTTGGTGAGGAACCTGTTCCAAAGCCTTTGGGCAGACTCTTTGGACTATTGGATTATATGACTTAAATCATCTGCATCCGGAGGTCGAACATAAGTCCCTTGAAAATTGGCTCGAAAAGCGTCCTCGAGCTCCTCCCAACTTCCAATTGAGTTTTTGGGGAGGCTTTTCAGCCAGTGCCGAGATGGCCCTTTAAGCTTGAGTGGCAAGTATTTAATGGCATGGAGATCGTTTCCACGAGCCATATGAATATGGAGGAGAAAGTCCTCTATCCAGACTCCAGGGTCTGTGGTCCCATCATACGCCTCTATGTTCACCGGTTTGAGTCCCTCTGGGAATTCGTGATCCAGCACCTCATCAGTGAAACATAAGGGGTGTGCGGCACCCCTGTATTGGGATGTGCCATGGTGTTCGGACGGTTGTAGTATTCGGTGTTGGTTTTGTACCGTAGCGCGCTTCCTAGATCCGTAGATGGATCTGGTCGCGCCGGATTTTTGACGCAAGTTCTCACGTAGATCGTGTGTTGACTTGTGTGTGACTTTGTTAGCCGCTCTATCACGTTCACAAGGTGGTGGATCTGGCCGGTTGGCCGTATCATTCTTCCGCTGTATGGGCTCTAAGGCCTCATCGTCGAATTCCGGTAATAGCTTGCGCTTTGGGTAGCTATTTTTATGGTAACTTCCACCATACTTTGTGACTTTGTTCCACCTGCTGTTGAGCGTATCTTGTGCGACCTTGAGCCTTTGCTTCTGTTTCTTCAGGCTCCTCACTGTGGCAATAAGCCTTTTGCGGAGGTTCTCTTGCTCCAAGTGCGTTTTCGGGATGATGTGTACATCTTCGTCCAGACTATTTTCTTCCCCAGGCGGGGTTTGATGAGGCTTATCCTTGGCGTCGTGTTCGGACGTTGGATCCGTACTATGTTTGCAGTTTGCATCTTGATCGTGCTCTGCCACCGGGGTGGTGCAGTCGTCGTTTCTTCTAGAGTCGACGGGACTGTTATTTCCTCTTGCGCTGTTATCGCTGTTTTTGCTATGGCGGGACTTAGAGCGGCGCTGCTGACGTCGGCACTTGGGTTGCTTGGAGGGGGCATCCTCCGCTGTCTATTTGCCGTCGCCCTCTTTTGGTGTATCCACCATATATACGTCATGTGATGAAGTGGTGGTACAGCGCCCTGTGGGCGGTGGTTCCTGTTCGTCTCCTGCATTGTCTTCCATACCGTCGATGTCTTCGGAGTCGAAAAAGTCAAGCATGTCGGTTAAGTCATCGACAGTGGCTACTAAGTGGGTGGTGAGTGGGCAGCGAATTTCTTCGTTGTCCGCATCCCATTCTAGCCGGACATAGTTCGGCCAAGGTTCTCCTGACAGGGAGAGAGACCTTAATGAATTTAGCACGTCGCCGAAGGGCGAGTGCTGAAAGATATCCGTGGAGGTGAACTCCATGATCGGCGCCCAGTCGGATTCGACGGGCACAGATGTGAGCGGCTCGGAGTCCGTGGCCGGAGATGAACCCAGTGGTTCGGCGATACGACTCTCGTAAGGGGTGAAGTCAGTATCTGGCTCTATCACCGCTGAGAGGGCGGCCTCCGTGGCGGGTTCTACCCCTCCGCTCTCGGATGGCGTGATTTTCTCCGGATTAACGGCCGGAGTAGTTGCGGATGCGATCTCCAGAACACTGTCCGACGTCAGAGTTATGTCATGCTCGTCACGACTGTGCGGCGCGTCCGACATGGGCTCGAATCCGTAGAAGATCAAGTCTCTGCGGATGTCGGCCGTGTAGTTCAAGTTTCCAAATCTGACCTGATGGCCAGGGGCGTAGCTCTCGATCTGCTCCAGATGGCCAAGCGAATTGACCCGCAGTGCGAAGCCGCCGAATACGAAGATTTGTCCGGGGAGGAAAACCTCGCCCTGGACCGCATCGCTAGAGATGATCGAGGGGGCCATCAAGCCTTATGGCGACGACACAGTGGAACTCTCAATGAAAGCACCAATGTCGGTGTCAAAACCGGCGGATCTCAGGTAGGGGGTCCTGGACTGTGCGTCTAAGGCGGATGGTAATAGGAGGCAGGGGACACGATGTTTACCCAGGTTTGGGCCCTCTTGATGGAGGTAATACCCTATGTCCTGCTTGATTGTTCTTTGATAATATGAGTAGTACAAGAGTTGATCTACCACGAGATCAAAGAGGCTAAACCCTAGAAGCTAGCCTATGGTATGATTGTCTGTTTCCCTACGGACTAAAACCCTCCGATTTATATAGACACCGGAGGGGGATAGGGTTACACAAGGTCGGTTACAAAGGAGGAGATATACATATCCGTATTGCCTAGCTTGCCTTTCACGCCAAGTAGAGTCCCATCCGGACACGGGACGAAGTCTTCAATCTTGTATCTTCATAGTCCAACAGTCCGGCCAAATGATATAGTCCGACTGTCCGGAGACCCCCTAATCCAGGACTCCCTCAGCGGGCGTGAATCGGATGTTGCCAACTCCAACAATGAACACAATTTTAAGAGGAGTAGTGTATAGGATGTTGGTGGCATCTAGATGAGTAGATGTGAGCAATTAATTGAAAATGTCATATCGAGTGCGACGTAGCCTTGCATTGGTCAATGTGGAATGAAAATTCGTCCTCCGCAATGCATGATTAAAGTGGTTCTTCAACTGAATGGATTCTCCTCGTCGATGCGGTCTTGGTGGTGTGAGGGTTTAACTAGGAGAAGTTGTGGTGTATAGGGGAAGTGCATGCTAGGTGAATGTCCACTCTTCCTCTCTTACATGAACTCTTCATCTATTAAAGGAACACAAGAGCCACTCTTGGTTTATTATAGGGACGAAGGCCAGCTCCGTCGCTTTCCTACGAACGAAGGGTGATCTTTAGCCCAAACTTGAACGGAAAGGGCCTCATCGGCCCATGTGTGGATGAAGAGTCACACTTCGGCCTAGGGGAGGACGGCTAGGGTATAGAACATGAATTTATTAAATCCTATCCACATCTTTGAAATTTCATAAAAAATATTTTAAAAATAGATTACTACTCCATGTGTGTTGTTGCGGGAACTTGTTAAAAGAAATGATACATATGAAAGGTTGCTAGCCGATGGCTGGCTGTAGGGGAGGAAAAACAATCGCCTCCCTCGCCTTCCGATGCGATGCACCTGACCGTATGAGCATGTTCCCTCTCCCCTGCTCCATTCCATCTCTATCGCGTGATGCAACACCATGTTAGAGCAGTTACGGAACCGCTCGAGCAACTCAGCAACCCTCACGTAGCATTCCCCACAACAACCGTTGGCTCGTAGCACCACGTTGATCCACGTTGCTAAAGGAAATATGCCTTAGAGGCAATAATAAAGTTGTTATTTATATTTCCTTATATCATGATAAATGTTTATTATTCATGCTAGAATTTTATTAATCGGAAACTTAGTACATGTTGGGGATATTACTACTGGACATAAACCGGCCAGGAGAGGCCGGGTTATCCCCATGATGATTACCTTATTTGAAGCCCATGAAGACATGATGATGGCGATTCATGAAGGCCCAAGGCCCAAAGGTGGGTTAAGGCCTGTAGACATAAACCAATATTGATGTATACTTGTATGATAAGATAGGAGTAGAGACTGAGCCGGACACGTTTATGATCTGGCCTCGGGACTCTCTAAACCGACGGGCGTCGACCTATGTATATAAAGGGGCGACCCGACGGCGGTTTAAGGACAACACACAACAACTTGAGAGCCAGGCAAAGTGTATTCGCTCCTTGGTCATCGAAACCCTAGCAATTCCATCACAACTGGAGTAGGCTTTTACCTTCATTGTAAGGGGCCGAACCAGTATAAACTCTCGCGTCCCTTATCCGCTTTAAACCCCTTTAAGCTAACCCGTAGTGATGGCTCCACGACTAAGTCCTTTCACGAGGACATCTGCCGTAACAAGACCACGACAGTTGGCGCCCACCGTGGGGCTATCGCATGATGGTTTCGAGTTCTTGAAGGTCAGCTTCGAAGGACTCAAGGGATACGCTGTGGGCCGGATGACTAAAAGTCGTCGCGGCAAGCTCTACATCGACGATGCAGGATGGAGTCCCGAGGTCGGCTCAATTGAGTACGGGTACCGGGTCCCCTTTGGTGGAATTCACGTCTTCATCGACAAGATCGGCGAACCGGGCCCTGAGCGGGACATCTGCACCGACATCATCGAGACGGCTCAGCGTGCAGGATCCGCCCAGGTTCAGCCTGCCATAAAGCGTGCCTTTGTAGGTGTCATCCATGGAGCGGAATAGGAGGATAGATCGGCATCTGGCGGTGAAACCATTGTCTATTCTAATGATGAGTCTTCAAGCGGAGAGACCGAGTCACTGTACCGGCTGCAGGATGGCCGGGTTAGTGGAGGTTCCGATGGCGACAATATTCCGGACCCCATTGATCTGCCGAGTTGGGTTGCGGTCTTCATGGTCGGTACACAATCAGCACAACACTCTTCTACCGCCGTGGCGATGATCTCCAGTTCAGCAGCAGCAACACCAACAGGAGCAGGGGGCTCAGCGCCGCCTTCGGCTCAGGTTCTGTCCGATTTGTTCGACGCTTTAGCAACATTGCTGGCAGCAGAGGTGGACACGGCAAACCAGGATCAGCACAACACAGAGATTGCAAAGGTGAAGGATCAGATAACTCAAGCTAAAGCGGACCTGGCAGCATAGAACGTCAGGATGGCTACCGAGTGGGCCGAGTTGGAGGCTCAGGCCTACCGACTTATGCTGGATCAGAGTGCGTCAGATGATGTCATGAGAAGAAGATACCGGTCGCACCTCTCGCCGGTTTTCGAGGCAAGAAATCTCTTTAACACGCCAGGAGCTGGCACCAGCAACCAGCCAGTGGTAAACCCGGCAGAGGCGCCTGGGACCGGGGCACCGGTTCAGCCACGTGCGATGGATCCGCTGCCTCAGCCTCGTCAGAACGATGTCCCATCACGACACGTCTCAACACCTCCGGGTCATTACTCTAACCCGTTGGATAACATCGTTGCCGCCGCTTCACGATTGGCAGCTCTCCCGATTGATGGCGAGTCCCTAGTAGCAGTTGAAACACAACGGGCTAGGGAGCTCCTTCAGACGGCCTTGACTCAGCAGCAGGTCTATTCATATAGCCACGAAAGGATTCATTCTACTCCCCTCCCAAGCTAGAGCTACAGCGGGCATATCGATGAACCGGCCGTATCAAGCAGCGCGCGGAATCGTAATCCGCCCCGTGTCCATAACCCAACGGGTGGCAGTGGCAATGCCCAGGATGTAGTGGATCGCGCTAGGGCACGTCGGGAAGCCGAGTTAGCGGCACAGCATGAAGCTCCAGTTCGACAACTCACTCCAGTTCGTCAATTCACTCTGGTTCATCCAACAACGTCGGTGGAACCGGGGGTTACTTCCAGTTCTTTGGGAGTAGCATGTCTTGTCCCCGCATTGCGCAACGTATGGCTGCCCAAGGATTTCAACGGCCCGCGCAAGGTGCTGAATTACACCGCTGATTTATCCCCGAGTCATGGGTGGAAAGCTATGAGATGGCAATGGAGATGCTGGATGTGGACGAGGCGGCGTGTTCCAAATACTTCGTTATGATGTTGGAGGGAATGGCTTGCACATGGTTGAAAAACCTGCCAGCCAACTCCATTGGGTCGTGGGCCAAGTTAAGGGATCGGTTCATCCAGAATTTCAAGGATACGTGCAAGCAGCCCATGTCAATCGTGGATTTAGCTGCCTGTGTCCAAGAGGAAGGAGAGTCAACAACCCACTGGGTGCGCCGGGTTTCGGAGATTTTGCATTCATCAAATCGCATCAATGCTGACACAACCGTTTTAACATTGGAAGGCAATTGCCAGTTTGCACCTTTAAAGCTGAAGTTGGGACGGCTTAAACGCCATTGTAATGACATGGGAACACTTATGGCAGCTCTGGTGAAGTATGTCGACTCTGATAGTACCAAGGACCCCGAGTCTGATGATGACAAGACGGGGAAGGGAAAGAAGAGCGGCAACACTAAGGGGCAGCGGCATAACCCGGCAGGTCATGGGAACAACGGTAAATGCAAGGCAGATAATAGCTTTGACTTTGTGGCTAACACCAACACCCAGGATAATGGTTAGCGGCGTAAGGGTAAACCGCCCCAGCAGGGTGGAGGGTCAGCCCCCAATCTGGAGCGCCCGCTGAATCAGCCTTGCCCAAAGCACAGATCAAAGGAGAGGCCAGCCACACATCTTTGGAAGGATTGCTTCATTATGCGGGAGTTCAAAAATTCAAATCTCTTTCAATACGACAATGGATCGCCCGACGGTTCAAGAGGCGGTTTCCATGAGCCGGGTTATGGCAGTGGCAGTTCCTGTTCGGGATTCCAAGGTAACCAAACCGGACATGGCAATTAGAGCAGCTGGGGCAACTAGGAGGTTATAATCATCAAGGGAATCAACAGCAGCAGCAATCGGGTTATCAGAGCAATCCGAAGCAGTTGAATAGTGGGTAGTATCATGTCTTCACCACTAGCTTATGTAAGCGCGATCAGAAGCTTCATAAAAGAGCCGCGAACTCCGTTGAACCGGCGGTACCTCGTTATCTGCGCTGGTCTAAACAGCCCATCCCGTGGAGTCGAGAGGATCATCCACCCGGGTTGACAATCTGGGTCATCTGGCCTTGGTGGTGGCACCTCAGGTTGGGGGGGGGGTATAAGTTTACCAAGGTGCTTATGGATGGAGGAAGCAGTATCAATATCCTTTACTATGAAACCTTCCGTCGAATGGGGTTATCAGATAAGAATCTCAAACCGCCGAACACCGTGTTTCATGGTGTGGTGCCTGGTAAATCGGCGTACCCAGTTGGCAAGATAGCTCTGGAAGTTGCTTTTGGAGATGATCATGATTCAAGATCAGAGGTGTTGACTTTTGAAGTGGTGAAAATCAAGAGTCCATATCATGCTCTGTTCGGACGGCCGGCTTATGCTAAGTTCATGGCAAGGCCTGATACGTCTCCAACGTATCTATAATTTTTGATTTCTCCATGCTATATTATCTTCTGTTTTTGGACATTATTGGGCTTTATTATACACTTTTATATTATTTTTGTGACTAACCTACTAACCGGAGGCCAGCCCAGAATTGTTGTTTTTTGCCTATTTTAGGGTTTCAAAGAAAAGGAATATCAAACGGAGTCCAAACGGAATGAAACCTTCGGGAACGTGATTTTTGGAACAAACAAGATCTAGGAGACTTGGAACCTACGTCAAGCAACCAACAGGGAAGCCACGAGGTAGGGGGCGCGCCTACCCCCCAGACGCGCCCTCCACCCTCGTGGGTCCCCTGTTGCTCCACCGACGTACTCCTTCCTCCTATATATACCTACGTACCCCCAAACGATCAAATACGGAGCCAAAACCCTAATTCCACTGCCATAACTTTCTGTATCCATGAGATCCCATCTTGGGGCCTATTCCGGAGCTCTGCCGGAGGGGGCATCGATCACGGAGGGCTTCTACATCAACACCATAGCCCTTCCGATGAAGTGTGAGTAGTTTACCTCATACCTACGGGTCCATAGTTATTAGCTAGATGGCTTCTTCTCTCTTTTTGGATCTCAATACAAAGTTCTCCCCCTCTCTTGTGGAGATCTATTCGATGTAATCTTCTTTTGCGGTGTGTTTGTTGAGACCGATGAATTGTGGGTTTATGATCAAGTTTATCTATGAACAATATTTGAATCTTCTCTGAATTATTTTATGTATGATTAGTTATCTTTGCAAGTCTCTTTGAATTATCAGTTTAGTTTGGCCTACTAGATTGATCTTTCTTGCAATGGGAGAAGTGCTTAGCTTTGGGTTCAATCTTGCGGTATCCTTTCCCAGTGACAGTAGGGGCAGCAAGGCACGTATTGTATTGTTGCCATCGAGGATAACAAGATGGTTTTTTTATCATATTGCATGAATTTATCGCTCTACATCATGTCATCTTTCTTAAGGTGTTACTCTATTCTTATGAACTTAATACTCTATATGCATGTTGGATAGCGGTCGATGTGTGGAGTAATAGTAGTAGATGTAGGCAGGAGTCGGTCTACTTGTCTCGGACGTGATGCCTATATACATGATCATACCTAGATATTCTCATAACTATGCTCAATTCTGTCAATTGCTCAACAGTAATTTGTTCACCCACCGTAAAACACTTATGCTCTTGGGAGAAGCCACTAGTGAAACCTATGGCCCCTGGGTCTATCTTCATCATATTAACCTTCCAACACTTAGTTATTTCCTTTGATTTTTTACTTTGCTTTTATTTTACTTTGCGTCTTTATCATAAAAATACCAAAAATATTATCTTATCATATCTATCAGATCTCACTCTCGTAAGTGACCATGAAGGGATTGACAAGCCCTTATCGCGTTGGTTGCGAGGATTTATTTGTTGTGTGCAGGTGCGAGGGACTCGCGCGTAGCCTCCTACTGGATTGATACCTTGGTTCTCAAAAACTGAGGGAAATACTTACACTACTTTGCTTCATCACCCTTTCCTCTTCAAGGGAAAACCAACGCAGTGCTCAAGAGATAGCAAGAAGGATTTCTGGCGCCGTTGCCGGGGAAGTCTACACAAAAGTCAACATACCAAGTACCCATCACGAACCCCTATCTCCCGCATTACATTATTTGCCATTTGCCTCTCGTTTTCCTCTCCCCGACTTCACCCTTGCCGTTTTATTTGCCCTTCTTCTGTTCGTCTTTTTGTTTGCTTTTATGTCTTACTTGGCTCGTTTGCTTGTTTGGTTGGAATAGTTTTTTATTTATTACTAAACAGAGAACCTAAGATCTATGGATCGTTGAGGGAGTCCTGGATTAGGGGGTGTTCAGGTAGCCGGACTATACCTTCAGCCGGACTCCAGGACTATGAAGATACAAGATCGAAGACTTCGTCCCGTGTTCAGATGGGACTTTCCTTGGCGTGGAAGGCAAGCTTGGCAATGCGGATATTCAAGATCTCCTACCATTGTAATCGACTCTGTGTAACCCTAACCCTATCCGGTGTCTATATAAACCAGAGGGTTGTAGTCCGTAGGACATCAACTCCATATACAACAATCATACCATAGGCTAGCTTCTAGGGTTTAGCCTCCTTGATCTCGTGGTAGATCTACTCTTGTACTACCCATATCATCAATATTAATCAAGCAGGAGTAGGGTATTACCTCCATCGAGAGGGCCCGAACCTGGGTAAAAACATCGTGTCCCTTGTCTCCTGTTACCATCCGGCCTTGACGCACAGTTCGGGACCCCCTACCCGAGATCCACCGGTTTTGACACTGACATTGGTGCTTTCATTGAGAGTTCCTCTGTGTCGTCGCCTTTAGGCCCGATGGCTCCTTTGATCATCAACAACGATGCGGTCTAGGGTGAGACTTTTCTCCCCGGACATATCTTCGTCTTCGGCGGCTTCGCACTGCGGGCCAATTCGCTTGGCCACCTGGAGCAGATCGAAAGCTACGCCCCTGGCCATCAAGTCAGGTTTGGAAGCCTAAACTACATGGCAGACATCCGCGGAGATTTGATCTTCGACGGATTCGAGCCACAACCAAGCGCGCCGCACTGTCTCGCGGGGCATGATCTAGCTCTATCACCGAACAGTATCCCGGAGGCCGCAAACGCACCAGCTCTGACCCTTAATTTGAAGCCAGTTGTGTCAATCAAGGATGAGCGGTTGCACGTCACCTCGGGGGCTGCGATCTCAAAGGCGATCGAGCCGAACGCCGGCCCCACACTCCGCGTGACTCACGACTCCGAGGATCCGGACTCCTCTCCGGACTCCGAACCCCCCGCGCCCCTGCCGATCGAATCCGATTGGGCGCCAATAATGGAGTTCACCGCCGCGGACATCTTTCAGCACTCGCCTTTTGGCAATATCCTGAATCTCTCAAGTATCTCTCTTTATCAGGAGAGCCCTAGCCGAACTGCGGTCAGTGAGGATGGGATATGGACGATGAAGAAATTCAAAGCCCACCCACCACCCACTTGGTAGCCACTGTCGACAATTTAAATGACGTGCTCAACTTCGACTCCGGAGACATCGACAGCATGGATGACGATGCAGGAGATACCGATGAACCAACGCCCATAGGGCATTGGACAGCCACCTCATCTCACGATGTGTACATGGTGGATACCCCTAAAGGAAGCGACAACGAGGAAAAAGGGGATGGAACGGGAGATCGACCCCACGAAAAGCAGTCAAAGCGTCGGCGTAAACGCCGACCCAAGCCCCGCCTCGATAAAAACCCAGCCATAGAGCAGGACGAGCCGGTAGACGACGAGTAGGCCTCAGAGCAACCATCCGAACAGGGCAACACGGATAGAGAAACTGAACATCCCTCCTCCGGTGAAAACGGCATTCCAGACGACCTCACGCCGGATAAACCCATGGAGCAGAAGAATCTCCATGAGAGGCTCGTTGCAACTGCATGCAGCCTGAAAAAGCAGAAGCAGAAGCTAAAAACAGCGAAAGATGCACTCCGGATTAGATGGAGCAAAGTAATCAATACCGCAGATAAATATGGCAACGGTCGCCGCACTAAAAGCTATCCGAAAAGAAAGCTACTGCCTGAATTCGACGAAGAGGCCCTAGAGCCCTCGCATTCAAAAAATAAGAAAGCCACATGGTCGGATAGACGACCCCATAAAGAGCAAGCGGCGCCGCACTTAAATCGGCATGTGACCCACCTAAGGATTCGCATCATGGCCCAGTTAGGTCCATTTATGGGCCAAGAAAGCAAGCTCTCGTAAGCAATGCAATAAAGCCATCATCAGAATCCGGCACACCCAAATACAGGGGCGCCACACACCCCCTATGTTTCACCGATGAGGTCCTGGACTATGAATTTCCAGAGGGATTCAAACCCGTAAACATAGAGGCATATGATGGAACAACAGACCCTAGAGTCTGGATCGAGGATTATATCCTCCGCATACACATGGCTAGAGGAGATGATCTCCACGCCATAAAATATTTACCCCTTAAGCTTAAAGGGCCAGCCCGGCATTGTCTTAAAAGCCTTCCTGAAAACACAATTGGAAGTTGGGAAGAGCTCGAGGATGCTTTCCGAGCAAATTTTCAAGGGACCTATGTCCGCCCTCCGGATGCAGACGATATTAGTCACATAACTCAACAACCCGGAGAATCAGCTCGGCGGTTCTGGAATAGATTCCTCACTAAAAAGAATTAGATAGTCAACTGTCCGGACACCGAAGCCTTAGCAGCTTTCAGGCATAACGTCCGAGACGAATGGCTCGCCAGACACCTCGGCCAAGAAAAGCCAAGAACAATGGCCGCACTAACAAGCCTCATGACCCGCTTTTGTGCAAGAGAGGACAGCTGGTTGGCAAGGTGCAGCCCCAGTGACCCAAGTACATCCGAAACTAGGGATGGAAACGGAAAACCGCGACGCAACAAGGACCATCGCCGGACTAAGGAAAAAAGTCCGAAGAGCACGACAGTCAATGCCGGATTCAAAGGTTCACGACAAAACCAGACAAAACCGCCCCTCCAGGATAACAAGGACGATCCATCCAACTTAAATAAAATCCTGGACAAGATATGTAAGATACACAGTACTCCCGGGAAGCCTGCTAACCATACCCACAGAGATTGTTCGGTTTTCAAACAATCCGGCAGACTCAATGCCGAACACAAGGGGCTCGACACACCAAGCGAAGACGAGGACGAACCCCAAAAGCAGAGCATCAGGAAACAAAAGAACTTCCCACAAGAAGTAAAAACAGTGAACTTACTTCACATAACAAAACATGCGGCGCCCATAAAGGTACGCACCACACGACCTATCCCCAAAGGGTCCCGCCACTGGTTGTCAAAACCAATCATCTTCGATCAGCTAGATTATTCTAGAAATATCAAGAATGCAGGATGGACTGCCTTGATACTCGATCCAATAATTGGCGGACTCCAGTTTTCAAATGTCCTTATGGACGGCGGCAGTGGACTAAACCTGATATATCAGGATACAATCCATCACATGGGGATAAACCCAGCAAGAATCCGCCGCAGCAAAACCTCCTTTCAAGGGGTAACACCTGGTCTGGACACCCATTGTATGGGTTTTCTCCGGCTCAAAGTTATATTCGGCTCTGCCAATAACTTCTGCCGCGAAAAGCTGACCTTCCATATCGTCCCGTTCTCAAGTCGCTATCAAGCACTACTGGGACGCGAAGCTTTCGCTCGCTTTAACGCAATACCGCATTATGCATCTCTCACGCTTAAGATGCCCGGTCCACGAGGCATCATCTCTTTGAAGGGGAAGCACTAAAGTGCGCCTCCCCAAGCGGAGGACTGTGCGGCCGCTTTGACAGCCCCACAGTAAAATGGCCTCACTGGCCAAAAAACTTTGAAATAGGTCATTAAAGACCACGGACGCGAATAGACGAGTTCGGTACAAAATCATCATTGATGCAGGCTTAGTGGCCATATACCCCCGCGCTAGGGGCTCCACGCATATACAATAAGAGACAATAAAGCTCAATTTTATATATTTTACTTTATACTTTGTTTATTTTAAACTTTTGTTCGACACGACCAGTTTTCAACTCAGTTCCTCTCTTTTATAGATGAATGTCGTGCGGCGCCCGTCCAGGAGATGGCATAATAGAGACACAGGTGCAGACATGCAGTAGGGACCCGTCCTAAAGGATTCTTTTTAGATTAAGACCCTGCGTAAACCTTTTTTACTGTCTCTTGTTGCTACACATCCCCTGGTTTTTTCTGATATAACCAAGGAGGAGGCTGGCGTCTTGGCATGTGGCCACGTCAGAATTTTTGCACGTACCTGGACACTAGGGGCTTTTTTAATAAAGAGTGTTGTTTCGCCCGCACTCATAAAGACCGAACACCTTGGGGAGTGTTCGGCGTCGCGAGTTTTGGCATTATATGCATCAGCTCCAAATCATGTCTTTGGTCAAATGTTGGGTTGCCCGGCTCCTGAGTTCGGCTACCTTACGTTCCGCTCTATCGGCTAAGGTAGCACCAGGAGAACTACTACGATTGTGCCCCGGTTCGGCCGGGCGAGCACCTCAGTAGAGAAAGCCGAAAACTGACTGTCATGATGTAGCGTGAGACTGGTCAGCCACTCGATGACCTATCAGAATCTATCGGATTCCTCCGCTTTAATGAAGGGCCTCTTCCCGGTCAGGCACATACGCGCCCCGAACTCAGGCGAGCACAGTCGCCACCAAGGGGCTACCTAAATAGTCTCACTGTCAAGCTCCTATGGCTAAGTGAAAGTGTTAAAGCATTTAGTCCGGTTGCCTGGCCCGCCGCGCTATCACCTCCTTTGTAGGACCAAGACGTTGGGTTAAGTGTGAAAATACGTCTTCTGCGAGCACCCCCGCAGTATGTGCGTGGGGGCTGAAGCCAACGACTGCCATCTTTCAGATTTTGTATATATATATATCTTAAAACGGCCGCACAGGAGGTGTTCCCAATACTTGAAGGCACAAGTATAAAAAGGCCACTACAGTTTATCAAAATATTACTTTATAATTACATATGCTATCATAACATAGCATCTTTCGAGCACTGCGTCTCTATTACACGAGCGCCTTCAAGGACTTCCTGAAAATAGTGCTCGGAGGGTACTCGGCTTTTGTCCGAATCTCGGGACGCAACAACGGTGGTCTCCATCTCTGCCCAGTATGTCTTGACACGGGCAAGAGCCATCCTTGCGCCCTCTATGCATGCTGACCTCTTCATTGCATTAATACGCGGCACCACGTCAAGGAATTGCTGCACCAAGCTGAAATAACTCTTCGGCTTCGATCTCCCCGGCCACAGATGACCCATGACGTACTTCATGGCGAGTCCGGACAACCTATTTAGTTTGGCCCATTGAGCCAAACGATTGTCCAGTGCCAGTGGACGCTCTGGATTGTGAAACTGCGACCAGAAAAGCTTTTCCACTTCGCGATCTTTCTGATCTCGAAAGTGTTCGGTCGCATCAGCAGCACTCGCTGCCAAATCCAGATAGGTATCCTCCACACTCCACATCCAGTCCAACGGAGCAAACGTCGGATCGCAAAATTTCCTTCACAGCATAAAGGGCTTTCCAGCCACAATATGTTCGGCCTGACGCAGCTCCTCCTTCGCAGCTCTCATCGCAGAGCGCGCGTCCTTGGCATTGGCAATGGCCTTCTCTAAGTCCGTCTGTTTCGCCTGGTCTTCTTTCTCAAGAAGTCTGCAACGGTCTGCAGCGCTCTTTAACTTTTTGGCCATCTCGGACATCTCTTCCTTGCTTCGGCAATGAGCAGCCTGTTCGGCTCTCAGCTCTTCAAGGGCTTTCTTGGCAGCCGCATCACTTTCTTTGGCTTGTTCTTTAGCTCAGGCAAGTTCTGCCCTAAGACTCTCCACGGCGGCCGCACCATCTGCGTCAAGCACACACATCGTAAGACATTGGCATAAAACTCTTCTTAACTGATGCCGCCCGAGGAATTACATACCTTGAGCCTCATCAAGCCGCTTGTTGACAAGCGCGATGTCGGCATCTGCCACGACCTTTTGCCGCTTTAGTTCGGCAAAATCATCAGTTCGGCTCGATTCCGGACACCCTGCCGCCTACATTCAAAGGCGACATCTTAGACCTGGGATTATGATCCTCCGCGTGCCGTCACTTCTTGACACCGCGCAGAGTCTCAGGGACTACTATCTACACAGGGCGCATCTTATTCATGCGCAACTGACAAAAGTGTACATTATCTAATGTACCTCAAAACCCGTCAGTAAACTTTTGATGGCCTCATGCAATCCGCTCTCTGCGGATGAGATCCTTTCAATCACCGTGCCCATCAATGCACGGTGCTCCTCTGAGATAGAAGCTCGCCCCAGCAGAATCTTTAGCTCCTCCGGCCGAGCACCAGACGGTGCCGGACTTGTCCCATGACCTCTTTCGAAGGCCGGACGCGGAGAACCTCGGGAGGCCACATAGCTATCTTCCGCCCTTGCCGGATTCGGAGAAACCCTCCGCGACGACACCTCAGGGTCGCCCGCCTCGCTAGGCGGCACGGCTGGGGGAGGCGTCCCGCTCTCCATCATCTCCGGAAGGAGATCCCCCGAAGACAAGCTCTGCTGAGAAGGGCTGAGATCCGAGCTACAAGGTAAAAATTCGGTTAATCTTCTCACATATAAATCAAGGATTTCCCTCATCCCTCAAAAGGAAAATCTTTCTCTACTTACGGCTCGCTGGAGGGCTGATCCCCTTGAGGGCGTAGTCCGGCCGAGGAACTCACCGACGTCGGACCCTCTGACGAGGATTTCCCCCCCCCCCCGCTTCGAGGCCATGGTTTCCTGGTCGTCAGAGGCGGCTCTCTTCTTCCCCTTAGGAGAGGAATTGTCGGTTCCTCCCTTTGGAGCAGCCTCCTTCGAGGAGGCCATAGTTTCCTTGTCCTCCCTCTTGCTCCCCTCCAAAGGCATTATCTCCAGCATCCTGACCAGCACGGGATCCGGCCTGGTTTCGGGAAGGGGAGCCGGACACTTGATCAGCTTTGCCTTCGCTATCCACTCCTGTTTAAAAGGACGACTCTTTTAGGGGCAAGTTCATGACAATTATACGGATAGAAGGTCCGGGCACAAGGTTGCTTACTTGAGTATCCGGGCGATTGCAGCTTAGGCCTGCGTCCTCGGTTAAATCCGGACACATCTCTTGTGATCCGAAGAACAATTTATACATCTTCGCGGGCGTTGCGCCCATGAAGTTCTGGAGAGCTCGCGGTCCCTCTGGATTAAACTCCCACAGGCGAAGGGGGCGACGTTTGCCGGGCAATATTCGGCGAATCAGCATGACCTGCGTCACCTTGACCAGGCTGAGGTCTCCTTCCAAGAGATCCTTAATGCGGCCCTGTAACAAGGGCACGTCTTTGGGCAAACCCCAATATAACCCTCTATTGACCCATGACGCTAGCCGTGGTGGGGGACCCGAGCGAAAGGCAGGAGGCGCCACCCACTTGGTGCTCCAGGGAGCGGTGATATAAAACCACTCTCGTTGCCACAAGCCTAGCTCCTCTTGAAAAGAGCCCTCGGGCCATGGAGCATCAACATTTTTGCTTATAACAACACCTCTGCACTCTGCGTGCTGTCCCTTGATCATCTTCGGCTCCACTTTGAAGGTCTTGAGCCATAATCCGAAGTGAGGGGTAACACGGAGGAACGCTTCACACACGACAATAAACGAGGAGATATGGAGGATGGACTCCGGAGCTAAGTCATGGAATTCCAGCCCGTAATAAAACAACAGTCCCCTCACAAAGGGATCCATTGGGAAGCCCAACCCCCGAAGGAAGTGAGACATGAACACCACGCTCTCACCGGGCTGGGGACTGGGAATGACCTGCCCTTGAGCAGGCAACCTATGCGAAATTTCGCCGGTCAGGAACTTAGCCTCCCTCAACTTTAGTACGTCCTCCTCCGTGACAGAGGAGGGCGTCCATCGGCCTTGAAGGTCAGAACCAGACATTGTCGAAAGTCCGAAGCGCATGGAATCTGGAGCCTAGGGTGTTGGAACTCGAGGCGACGGGCGAACTCGCTTGAGATTGAAAAAAGGAGTAAGGCCTTGGTCTCTTTATAAGAGGTTGAATACCAAGAGCCCTCCCCTTAACCGTTCAGGACTCGTCTTTGATCGAGGAAACGTGCTAACAGGCGCGGTTGGGTTACCCACGTCTGTATTGATGAGAATCCCGTAAAAGGGGGTACATGATCTCTGCTTTGACAAGACGTGCCAAGGAAACCACCTCGCAAAACGTGCTGAGGTGGGAAAGTAAAAACGATTCGAGTAAAGGACTTGGCCATAGTGTGATGACGCACTGCGGAATACGTCAGCAGATTTGATTTGAGTTAATATTATTCTCTCTATGGCAATATGTGGAAACTTATTTTGCAGAGCCGGACACTACTCTTGGTGTTTACAATCTTCTATGAAGGACTTGGAGGAGGAACCCGCCTTGCAATGCCGAAGACAATCTGCACGCCGGACTCGTCGTCATTGAAGCCTGGTTCAGGGGCTACTGAGGGAGTCCTGGATTAGGGGGTGTTCGGGTAGGCGGACTATACGTTCAGCCGGACTCCAGGACTATGAAGATACAAGATCGAAGACTTCGTCCCGTGTCCGGATGGGACTTTCCTTGGCGTGGAAGGCAAGCTTGGCGATGCGGATATTCAAGATCTCCTACCATTGTAACTGACTCTGTGTAACCCTAACCCTATCCGGTGTCTATATAAACCGGAGGGTTGTAGTCCGTAGGACATCAACTCCATATACAACAATCATACCATAGGCTAGCTTCTAGGGTTTAGCCTCCTTGATCTCGTGGTAGATCTACTCTTGTACTACCCATATCATCAATATTAATCAAGCAGGAGTAGGGTATTACCTCCATCGAGAGGGCCCGAACCTGGGTAAAAACATCGTGTCCCTTGTCTCCTGTTACCATCCGGCCTTGACGCACAGTTCAGGACCCCCTACCCGAGATCCGCCGGTTTTGGCACCGACAATCGTCATCCACTTTCTAATCTTTTTAAGAGATCCAATTATGATGAACCAATTGCTAGTGAGTCTTGTGCACTAGATTATCTTTATGAGGTTTTGCTTGAAATTCGTGAATATGAAAAGTGTGATGAATTACTTTATGAAGCGATTCACAATAGATCTTTGAATAAAAAGCATGATTGCAATGATTTTATTATAAATTCTATTTATGTAAATTGTGCTAATAATATGCAAAACCCTAAGCTTGGGGATGCTAGTTTTGCTATGTCCTCTACTTGTTGCAATGATCATGATTGGGGTGATTCTTCTTATGATCTTGAAAATTTATTTAAGCCCCATGATGAATATGAGATTGATAATAGCATTTGCAATACCATTGAAAGTGGGTTTGGAAGAGTGTCAACTTTAGGTCCCACTATTTTGGAAGAGTATCAACTTTGCATGCATGTGGATTGTGTTGAAAATATTTTATGTGATAGCTATTTTGTTGAATTTGCTTATGATCCTACATGTAATTATTATGAGAGAGGAAAATATGGTGGTAGAAATTTTCATGTTACTAAATTACCTCTCGTTATGTTGAGATTGCTATTGTTTCTTTCCACTTCCTTGCATATGTTAGTTTTTGCTTGCCTTGATAATCTGTTTGCCTATAAGATGCCTATGCATAGGAAGTATGTTAGACTTAGATGCGTTTTCCACCTGTTTTATGATGTTCTCTTTGTGCTTCAATTCTTGTCTTTCATGTGAGCATCATTGAAACATTATGCCTAGCTATAAGGCTTTAAAGAAAATCACTTGTTGGGAGACAACCCAATATTTTTCCTTGCTGTTATTCAATAAATAATTTATCTAGCCTCTGTTTTGGTTGTGTTTTTTGTGTTTAATTAGTGTTTGTGCCAAGTAAAACCGTTGGGAAGACTTGGGGAAAGTCTTGTTAATCTTGCTGTAAAAAACAGAAACTTCAGCGCTCACGAGAACTGCTGCCATTTTTATTTGGAAAGTGCTATTTAGTTAATTCCTTTTGAAGATTGATTAATAGATAAATAACTCACGTCCAGCAATTTATTTTAGAATTTGTGAGGTTCCAGATCTTGCGCTAGCTACAGATTACTACAGACTGTCCTATTTTTGACAGATTCTGTTTTTCATGTGTTGTTTGCTTATTTTGATGAATCTATGGCTAGTAAAATAGTTTATAAACCATAGAGAAGTTGGAATACAGTAGGTTTAACACCAATATAAATAAAGAATGAGTTCATTACAGTACCTTGAAGTGGTCTTTTGTTTTCTTTCGCTAATGGAGCTCACGAGATTTTCTACTTTAAGTTTTGTGTTGTGAAGTTTTCAAGTTTTGGGTAAGGATTTGATGGATTATGGAACAAGGAGTGGCAAGAGCCTAAGCTTGGGGATGCCCATGGCACCCCCAAGATAATCTAAGGACACCAAAAATCCAAAGCTTGGGGATGCCCCAGAAGGCATCCCCTCTTTCGTCTACTTCCATCGGTAACTTTACTTGGAGCTATATTTTTATTCACCACATGATATGTGTTTTGCTTGGAGCGTCTTGTATGATTTGAGTCTTTGCTTTTTAGTTTACCACAATCATCTTTGTTGTACACACCTTTTGAGAGAGACACACATGATTCGGAAATTATTAGAATACTCTATGTGCTTCACTTATATCTTTTGAGTTATATAGTTTTGCTCTAGTACTTCACTTATATCTTTTAGAGCACGGTGGTGGATTTGTTTTATAGAAACTATTGATCTCTCATGCTTCACTTAGATTATTTTGAGAGTCTTAAATAGCATGGTAATTTGCTTAAATAATCCTAATATGCTAGGTATACAAGATTAATAATAAAATTCTCTTATGAGTGTGTTGAATACTATGAGAAGTTTGATACTTGATAATTGTTTTGAGATATGGAGATGGTGATATTATAGTCATGCTAGTTGAGTAGTTGTGAATTTGAGAAATACTTGTGTTAAAGTTTGTTATTCCCATAGCATGCACGTATGGTGAACCGTTATGTGATGAAGTCGGAGCATGATTTATTTATTGATTGTCTTCCTTATGAGTGACGGTCGGGGACGAGCGATGGTCTTTTCCTACCAATCTATACCCCTAGGAGCATGCGCATAATAATTTGCTTTGATAACTTGTAGATTTTTGCAATAAGTATATGAGTTGTTTATGACTAATGTTGAGTCCATGGATCATACGCACTCTCACCCTTCCACCATTGCTAGCCTCTCTAATACCGCGCACCTTTCGCCGGTATCATACACCCACCATATACCTTCCTCAAAACAGCCACCATACCTACCTATCATGGCATTTCCATGACCATTCCGAGATATATTGCCATGCAACTTTCCACCGTTCCGTTTACTATGACACGCTCCATCCTTGTCATATTGCTTTGCATGATCATGTAGTTGACGTTGTATTTGTGGCAAAGCCACCGTTCATAATTCTTTCATACATGTCACTCTTGATTCATTGCATATCTCGGTACACCGCCGGAAGCATTCACATAGAGTCATATTTTGTTCTAAGTATTGAGTTGTAATTGCTGAGTTGTAAGTAAATAAAAGTGTGATGATCATCATTATTAGAGCATTGTCCCAAGTGAGGAAAGGATGATGGAGACTATGATTCCCCCACAAGTCGGGATGAGACTCCGGACGAAAAAAGAGGCCATAAAAAGAGAGAGAAAAGGCCCAAATAAAAAAAATAAAAAAATGAGAGAAAAAGAGAGAAGGGACAATGCTACTATCCTTTTACCACACTTGTGCTTCAAAGTAGCACCATGATTTTCATGATAGAGAGTCTCCTATGTTATCACTTTCATATACTAGTGGGAATTTTTCATTATAGAACTTGGCTTGTATATTCCAATGATGGGCTTCCTCAAATTGCCCTAGGTCTTCGTGAGCAAGCGAGTTGGATGCACACCCACTTAGTTTCTTTTTGAGATTTCATACCCTTGTAGCTCTAGTGCATCCGTTGCATGGCAATCCCTATTCACTCACATTGATATCTATTGATGGGCATCTCCATAACCCGTTGATACGCCTAGTTGATGTGAGACTATCTTCTCCCTTTTTTTGTCTTCTCCACAACCACCATTCTATTCCACCTAAAGTGTTATGTCCATGGCTCACGCTCATGTATTGCGTGAAGATTGAAAAAGTTTGAGAATGTCAAAAGTATGAAACAATTGCTTGGCTTGTCATCAGGGTTGTGCATGATTTAAATATTTTGTGTGGTGAAGATAGAGCATAGCCAAACTATATGATTTTGTAGGGATAACTTTCTTTGGCCATGTAATTTTGAGAAGACATAATTGCTTAGTTAGTATGCTTGAAGTATTATTATTTCTATGTCAATATTGAACTTTTGTCTTGAATCTTTCGGATCTGAATATTCATACGACAATTAAGAATAATTACATTCAAACTATACCTAGTAGCATTCCACATCAAAAATTCCATTTTTATCATTTACCTACTCGAGGACGAGCAGGAATTAAGCTTGGGGATGCTTGATACGTCTCCAACATATCTATAATTTTTGATTGCTCCATGCTATATTATCTTCGGTTCTAGACATTATTGGGCTTTATTATACACTTTTATACTATTTTTGGGACTAACCTACTAACCGGAGGCCCAGCCCAGAATTGCTATTTTTTTTGCCTATTTTAGGGTTTCGAAGAAAAGGAATATCAAATGGAGTCCAAACGTAATGAAACCTTCGGGAACATGATTTTTGGAACGAAAAAGATCCAGGAGACTTGGACCCTACATCAAGCAACCAACAGGGAAGCCACAAGGTAGGGGGGTGCGCCTACCCTCCCAGGCGCGCCCTCCACCCTCGTGGGCCCCCTGTTGCTCCATCGACGTACTCCTTCCTCCTATATATACCTACGTACGCCCAAACGATCAAATACGGAGCCAAAACCCTAATTCCACCACCGTAACTTTCTGTATCCATGAGATCCCATCTTGGGGCCTGTTCCGGAGCTCTGCCGAAGGGGCATCGATCATGGAGGGCTTCTACATCAACACCATAGCCCTTCCGATGAAGTGTGAGTAGTTTACCTCAGACCTATGGGTCCATAGTTATTAGCTAGATGGCCTCTTCTCTCTTTTTGGATCTCAATACAAAGTTCTCCCCCTCTCTTGTGGAGATCTATTCAATGTAATATTCTTTTGCGGTGTGTTTGTTGAGACCGACGAATTGTGGGTTTATGATCAAGTTTATCTGTGAACAGTATTTGAGTCTTCTCTGAATTCTTTTATGTATGATTGGTTATCTTTGCAAGTCTCTTCGAATTATCAGTTTGGTTTGGCCTACTAGATTGATCTTTCTTGCAATGGGAGAAGTGCTTAGCTTTGGGTTCAATCTTGCGGTGTCCTTTCCCAGTGACAGTAGGGGCAGCAAGGCACATATTGTATTGTTGCCATCGAGGATAACAAGATGTTTTTTTATCATATTGCATGAATTTATCCCTCTACATCATGTCATCTTGCTTAAGGCGTTACTCTGTTCTTATGAACTTAATACTCTAGATGCATGCTAGATAGCGGTCGATGTGTGGAGTAATAGTAGTAGATGCAGGCAGGGGTCGGTCTACTTGTCTCGGATGTGATGCCTATATACATGATCATACCTAGACATTCTCATAACTATGCTCAATTCTGTCAATTGCTCAACAGTAATTTGTTCAACCACCGTAAAACACTTATGCTCTTGAGAGAAGCCACTAGTGAAACCTATGGCCCCCGGGTCTATCTTCATCATATTAATCTTCCAACACTTAGTTATTTCCTTTGCTTTTATTTTACTTTACCTCTTTATCATAAAAATACCAAAAATATTATCTTATCATATCTATCAGATCTCACTCTCGTAAGTGACCATGAAGGGATTGACAACCCCATATCACGTTGGTTGCGAGGATTTATTTGTTGTGTGCAGGTGCGAGGGACTCGCGTGTATCCTCCTACTGGATTGATATTTTGGTTCTCAAAAACTGAGGGAAATACTTACGCTACTTTGCTGCATCACCCTTTCCTCTTCAAGGGAAAACCAACGCAGTGCTCAAGAGGTAGCAAGGCCCTGTTATGTTTATCTGCAGCTTATGATGCCGGGTCATAAGGGGACCATCACAGTACATGGGAGCCGGAAGATTGCTTTGGAATGTGAAGAAGGTGATGCGGCTTATGCTGAGTCGGTTTGTGCCACAAAGGAGTTAAATTTTTATGAGGACAATGTTGATCCGGCAGATATGACTTCGCTGAAAAATCCAACTACCGAGCATGATCCGGCGCTGAAATTTAAATCGGCTGAGGAGACTAAGCTGGTGGACTTTGTTCCTGGTGATTCATCCAAGCAGTTCAGCATCAGCGCTAACCTGGATCCGAAATAGGAAAGCGCGCTCATTGAGTTAATCCGTGAGAAACGGGACATCTTTGCATGGAAGCCTTCTGACATGCCAGGTGTACCGAGGGAACTCGCTGAGCACACTCTTAATACATATCCTAAGTTTAAACCGGTCAGTCAGTTTCTCCGCCCCTTCAACGAAGAGAGGCGTAAAGCTATTGGTGAGGAGGTAGCCCGGCTTTTGGTAGCAGGGTTTATCATGGAGGTCTTTCACCCTGAGTGGCTAGCTAATCCGATGCTAGTGCTTAAGACAAATGGCACTTGGCGTGTGTGTGTGTGGATTACATAGACTTAAACAAGGCCTGTCCAGCCGACCCCTTTGCTCTCCCTCGTATCGATCAAATTATTGATGCTACAACAGGTTGTGACCATTTGTTTTTTCTGGATGCTTATTCTGGTTATCATCAGATCAAAATGGCAGTTAAGGACCAGGAGAAGACAACTTTCATAACTCCTTTTAGAGCCTTCTGCTATGTATCTATGCCTTTCAGGCTCAAGAGTGCCCAAGCAACTTATCAGCGCTGCGTCCAGAATTGTCTGCATAAACAGATTGGACGCAATGTTCATGCATATGTGGATGATATTGTGGTGAAGTCCAAAAAGGAGGATACATTGATAGGTGACTTGAAAGAAACTTTTGATAACCTCCAGGTTTATAAGATGATGCTTAATCCGGCCAAATGTGTCTTTGGTGTACCGGCAGGCAAGCTTTTGGGTTTTCTGGTGTCTAACAGGGGCATTGAAGCTAATTCGGAGAAGATCACGACTATCACATCTCTGGCTAAACCGGCGTGCATCAACGATGTTCAACGTTTGGCAGGCCGGATTGCAGCCTTAAGCCGGTTTATCAGTCACCTTGGAGAGAAGGCTATCCCTTTGTATCAGATGCTAAAGAAAATGGATCACTTCGTCTGGAGTGATGCCGCTGATAAAGCACTTGAGGATTTGAAGAGACAGTTAGCCAAGCCACCTGTCCTTGCGGCTCCAGTTGATAAAGAGCCCTTATTACTATATGTGGCTGCTAATGCCCAGGCTGTTAGTGTGGCTATTGTTGTGGAGCGCAAGGAGGCTGGAAAGGAGTATCCGGTTCAACGGCCGGTTTATTAAATCAGCGAAGTGCTTATTGAGTCCAAACAGAGATACCCACATTGGCAGAAGCTAGTGTATGAGGTTTTTATGGCAAGCCGGAAGCTCAAGCATTATTTTCAGGGTCATCCTATCAAAGTGGCCAGTTCAGCCCCCTTGGGAGATATCATCCAAAACAGAGAAGCAACTGGCCGGATTGCTAAATGGGCTATTGAGCTTGGACCTCACGGGTTAAAGTATACGCCTCGCACAACAATCAAATCCCAAGCACTTGTGGACTTCATCAATGATTGGACAGAGTTGCAAGCACCAGAGGAAAAGCCAGACAACACTTATTGGACTATTCATTTTGATGGGTCCATGCAATTGGAGGGCTCGGGGGCTAGAGTCATATTAACTTCCCCATGAGGTGATAAGTTTTGTTATGTTCTCCGTTTAATGTTCCCTTGTACTAACAATGCAGCTGAGTATGAGGCCTGGCTCCATGGCCTTCGGATGGCTAAGGAAATGAATTTAAGCAGGCTTAAGTGCTTTGGTGACTCGGACCTGGTGTCTCAACAGGTATCTGGCACTTGGGATTCCAAGGATCCACTCATGGCGGCATATAGACGAGAGGTGGATGTAGTGGCTGGTCATTTCAAGGGTTATTAGGTTGACCATATAGACCGGCGAAGGAATGAAGCGGCAGACGCTTTAAGTCTCTTAGGCTCTCAACGTAAATCGGTGCCACCCAATACCTTTGTAGATGTGCTGCATAATCTGTCAGTCAAGATACCTACGGAGGAGGATTTGGCTGTCCCTGACCTCGAGGCTCAATTGGTGGTGGCTCTTCATGTTATTCCGGATTGGACGGTCCCATACTTGGCATACATGAACCGGGCGAATTACCAGACGATGAAAACTTGGCCCGGCAGATAGTCCAACGATCCAAGTCTATGACCATTGTTAATGGGGAGCTACATCATTGCAGCGTCACAGGAGCGTTTCAGCGTTGTGTGTCTCCTCACTAAGGTTGTGAGATTTTGCGTGAGATCCACGAAGGAGATTGTGGTCACCACGCTGGCTCAAAATCCTTGGTGGCTAAAGCCTTTCATCACGACTTCTATTGGCTGATGGCTCATGCTGATGCTGAGGATTTGGTAAAGAGGTGTGATGGTTGTCAGAAGTTTGCTCGCCGTGCTCATGTTCTGGCTCAAGAATTAAGAATGATTCCAATAACTTGGCCGTTTGCAACTTGGGGGCTCGATATGGTTGGACCTTTTAAGAGGTCCAAGGACAAGAAGGCCCACCTACTGGTGGCGGTTGATAAGTTTACCAAGTGGGTAGAGGCAGAGCCAGTCAGTAAGTGTGATGCGGCCACAGCGGTTCAATTCATCAAAAAGGTGATATTCTGGTTTGGTTTCCCACACAACATTATCACTGATAATGGTACTAATTTGTCCAAGGGTGCTATGGAAGAATTTTGTCAACGTGAGCATATCCGGCTTGACGTGTCATTAGTGGCTCACCCCCAATCTAATGGTCAAGCAGAAAGGGCCAATCAAGAAATTTTGAGAGGTATCAAACCCCGACTCATGGTTCCTTCAAAGCGGACGCCGGGTTGTTGGGTGGAGGAGTTACGTTCCGTGTTATGGAGTATCAACACCACACCAAACAGATCTATGGGTTACACGCCTTTCTTCATGGTTTACAGAGTAGAGGCAGTTCTCCCTAGCGACAAACGCCATGACTCGCCCTGTGTGATGGCTTATGTTGAAGCTGATAATGAGAAAGCACGTCAGGACTCACTGGACCTGTTAGATGAGGAGCATGATCTTGCGGCGGCATGTTCGGCGATTTATCAACAAGATCTGCGACGTTATCACAGCCGCCGGGTTAAAACCAGAACTTTTCAAGAAGGCGATCTGGTGCTCGGGCTCATACAGGATCAGACTGATATGCATAAGTTATCCCCACCTTGGGAAGGGCCTTTTGTGGTCAGCAAAAATTTGCACAATGGATCATACTACCTTATCGATGTTCGAGAGCACAAAGACTCATGTAAATCGGAGGAGGAGACCCAGCGGACGTGGAATATAGCTCATCTTCGGCCTTATTATACTTGAGCCATAGGCTCTTTTTTATGTACATAATTATGACAATGTATATATTACGCTCAATATAATAAACCGGAGCCTCAGCTAAAGTGGGGTCTCTGTTGTTTTTACATCAAGTATGTTTACATGGGGGCTTCTGTTCATAAAGCGGAGTTCTGCTGATCCGGCTTGTAAAGCCACCCATATAAAAGGAAATCACAAGGGGGCTTGGTCGTATCCTAACCTTAGCTACACCTCTTGATCGGCTTAAGGCCAAAGGGAAATCACTAGGGTGCTTGGTTGTATTCGCACCATAGCTACACCTCTTGATAGGCTTAAGGCCAAAAGGAAATTATGTGGATCCAAAGAGAGTGTTGCATTAGCATCACTCAAACATAGGCACCCACCGAGCACAGCTCAAATGTTGCTTGGGGGCTCTTTGCTTCTCAAAGAACAAAGAGTCTGCACCCTTGCAATAGGCTATCAAGCTAGGCTTGGAAGCCAGGTGTATTCACCAAAAACCCTAGGTTATCCTTCCTTTTTAAGTAAGCCGCTCCGTCCAGGTAAACCTGGTATGACCCATCGAACGTTTGACAAGTCAATCTCATAGACCTTGAACTTGTCAAAGTTAAAATGATGATTGGTTAAAGATTAAGGTCCATCTTGAAAGGCTTTGATAAATGGTTTAGCTCAGTGGCCTGGCAGCCCATGAAAAGCCTCGATTTAGGGCGTGACAACCCATGAAAAGCCTTGCATATTCTTCTTGTATTTTTTGCAAAGTTTTCTCCTTTTAAGATTCATCCATATTTTCTGATAAACCGACGTTTATAACAACCCGGCATGGCTTACAATGCTAAGTTGTCAGTACATGATCAACTATAATCTGGCGTTTATTACTCCGCTCTGGTTTTGACTACAAGTCACTAGTATTATATGGATAAACCCGGTGTTTATCATAACCCGGTACGGTTTTAAACGGGCAAACCTGGAAGGAGTCATCAATACTTCGGATTGGTATTATCACCCTTTTATAACAACCATGGGTCAAAACAACAAGGTAACAGGTATTCTCTATTTTATATCTGGTTGTTTTTAAACAACCTTGGCTCTACACTTAGGCTATATATTTGGGCATCATGACCCGTCCAGTGGTAAACCGCCAGGACACTTTTAATCTCTTGTGCGCAGGAACAAGTTAAAATACAGCCGCTACGGATTATGCATACAATAATGATCCCAAAAGTATGGTGAGTTAACAGTATCAAGCAAAATAAAGTATGCTCGATGGCATAGCAGACAAGTGTTTGAACTAGCCTATTACAAGGCGCTTTAATGCCCACATAGGATAATTGTTTTAGTAAGAATGGTAGGCTGTGACAGACTAAACCGGCCTTCGGTTCAGGATTCATCACCAGGATGACTTGAAGATTGAGGGTCATCTTGAGTCGGTGCTTCCTCCTCCTCCCTACCCAGTGGCTGGAAATCAATCATTGCCCAATGGATTCCAGTTAAAGCATGGAACACGGCTTCTTCACTTATAAGGGTGGAAGGATCAATGTCAGGGGCATAAGTGTGCTTACGAATTGGCGGAACAAGATCTTCTACATCATGTGTTGGCGCAAGATATCTTTTCTGATCAGCATTGTAAACTGGCTGATAATGAGACATATCCATTTCATCTGCCAATTTGCTCGCTATGGGTTGCATTTCCCTTGTCAGCCTTCGGAGATCATCATTGTTAAATTCTGAACCGTCTTCCTTCACGTTGGGATAGCCTTGGCCAATATCTGACGATTCAAGATCGGGAATCCATGCCTTGGCCCAGATTAGCGCAGTCAGCGCGCCTGACCTAGCAGCTGATTTCTTAAGTTCATCCAACCGGGAAGGCAACATTGACAGCTTCTCGATGGTTTCCTTTATCAACGTTGGAGGAGGCCCGAGGGAGTCCTGGATTAGGGGGTCTCCGGACAGCCGGAGTATATCCTTTGGCCGGACTATTGGACTATGAAGATACAAGATTGAAGACTTCGTCTCGTGTCCGGATGGGACTCTCCTTGGCGTGGAAGGAAAGCTAGGCAATACGGATATGTATATCTCCTCCCTTGTAACCGACCTTGTGTAACCCTAGCCCCCTCCGGTGTCTATATAAACCAGAGGGTTTTAGTCCATAGGACAACATACAATCATACCATAGGCTAGCTCCTAGGGTTTAGCCTCTATGATCTCGTGGTAGATCAACTCTTGTAATACTCATATCATCAAGAACAATCAAGCAGGACGTAGGGTGTTAGCTCCATCAAGAGGGCCCGAACCTGGGTAAACATCGTGTCCCCTGCCTCCTGTTACCATCCGCCTTAGACGCACAGTTTGGGACCCCCTACCCGAGATCCGCCAGTTTTGACACCGACATTGGTGCTTTCATTGAGAGTTCCACTGTGTTGTCATCGTAAGGCTTGATGGCTCCTTCGATCATCGGTAATGATGCGGTCCAGGGTGAGGTTTTCCTCCCAGGACAGATCTTCGTATTCGGCGGCTTCACACTGCGGGCCAATTCGCTTGGCCATCTGTAGCAGATCGAGAGCTACGCCCTTAGCCATCAGGCCAGATTTGGAAACTTGAATTACACGGCCGACATCCGTGGAGACTTGATCTTTGACGGATTCGAGCCCATGCCAGGTGTGCCACACAGTCGCGACGAGCCTGACGTAACTCTGCCGTCGGACAATGTTCGGGAGATCGCATCTGCAACTACTCTGGCCATCAATCCAGAGCAAGTCGCGCCATCCGAGAGCAGAGGGATGGACCCCGCCATGGAGGCCGCACTCTTAGTGGCGATAGAGCCGGATACTGACTTCACCCCTTACGAGAGCCGTGTCACCAAACCACTGGATTTATCTCCGGCCACGGACTCCGAGCCGCTTACATCCGTACCCGTCGAATCCGACTGGGCGCCGATCATGGAGTTCACCTCCGCGGACATCTTTCAGCACTCGCCCTTCGGCGATGTGCTAAATTCATTAAGGTCTCTCTCCCTGTCAGGAGAACCTTGGCCAAACTATGTCCGGCTAGAATGGGATGCGGACGCCAAAGAAATTCGCTGCCCACCCACCACCCACTTAGTAGCCACTGTCGACGACTTAACCGACATGCTCGACTTTGACTCCGAGGACTTCGACAGTATGGACGACGACACCGGAGACGAACAGGAACCACCGCCCACAGGGCGCTGGACCACCACCTCAGCATATGATATATACATGGTGGACACCTCCAAAGAAGGCAATGGCCACGAGACAGCAGAGGATGACCCCTCCAAGAAGCAACCCAAACGCCGACGTCAGCGGCGCCGCTCTAAGTCCCGCCAAAACAAGAGCAGTGATACTGGCACAGGAGATAATAACACTCCGGATAGTGCCGAGGACAACAACAATCCCCTCCAGCACGATGTAGAGCTGGAGGACGAACAAGCTAGCCCCCCCAGAGCGGGCAGTAGATGGAGAACCGGAGGAGGACAATTACATGCCTCTCTCCGTAGACGAGGCGAGCCTCGGCGACGAAGAATTTATCGTGCCTGAGGACCCCGTCGAGCAAGAGTGCTTCAAGCGCCGGCTTATAGCCACGGCAAATAGCCTGAAGAAAAAGCAGCAATAGCTTCAAGCTGATCAAGACTTGCTAGCAGACAGGTGGAACGATGTCCTTGCGGCCGAGGAGTATGAACCCGAGCACCCCTCCAAGAGTTACCCAAAATGCAGGTTGCTACCTCACGTCGAGGAGGAAGCATTGAAACCTCAATCACCAGTGTACGATGCGGCTGACCGACCACCGCGTGGCCGAGCCAAAGAGGCGTTTCAGCCTGAAGTTCAGCCTGCACCCCGCCACCACTCAATCAAAAATACCAAGGCCCGGGACAACACAAGGGACCTGCGATACGTATTGGACAGTAAGGCAAAAACCACAAGGTCAATATACAGGTCACGGACACGCGCACCAACATGGGACGATGATCGTCGCGTCGGATACACCAAGAGTAAATCCGGCCGGGCTAAATATAGCAGACAAGATTCATATGAACTGCGTCGGGATATAGCCCGGCACAGAGGCGCCGCGCACCCCCTATGCTTCACTGATGAAGTTATGAATCACGAATTCCCGGAGGGTTTCAAACCCGTAAATATCGAATCATACGATGGCACAACAGATCCCGCTGTATGGATTGCGGATTTTCTCCTTCACATCCACATGGCTCGCGGTGATGATCTACACGCCATCAAGTACCTCCCACTAAAACTCAAAGGACCAGCCCGACATTGGCTGAACAGCTTGCCAACAGAGTCCGTCGGCAGTTGGGAGGATCTGGAAGACGCATTTCTTGACAGTTCCAGGGCACTTATGTGCGGCCACCGGATGCTGATGACTTGAGCCACATAACTCAGCAGGCAGGGCAATCGGCCAGACAATTCTGGACACGATTCCTCACTAAGAAAAACCAAACTGTAGACTGTCCGGACGCAGAGGCCCTAGCGGCATTTAAGCATAACATCCACGACGAGTGGCTCGCCCGCCACCTTGGCCAGGAGAAGCCGAAATCTATGGCAGCCCTCACAACACTCATGACCCGCTTTTGCACGGGCGAGGATAGCTGGCTGGCTCGCAGCAACAACACATCGAGGAATCCGGACACCTCGGATACCAAAGATGTTAACGATAGGCAACGTCGTAACAGACCAAAGCGCCGCAATAACGACGATAACACCGAAGATACGACAGTAAATGCCGGATTTAGAGGCTCTAGATCCAGTCAGCGGAAAAAGCCATTTAAAGAAATACTCCGGCTCCGTCCAGCTTGGATCGCATACTGGATCGCTCGTGTCAAATCCCCGACACCACTGACAAGCCAGCCAATCACACCAAAAGAGAATGCTGGGTGTTCAAGCATGCCGGCAAGTTAAACGCCGAAAACAAGGACAAGGGGCTGCATAGCGATGATGAGGAGGAGCCCCGGCCGCCAAACACAGGAGGACAGAAGGGGTTTCCCCCACAAGTGAAGACGGTGAACATGATATACGCAACCCACATTCCCAAGAGGGAGCGGAAGCATGCACTAAAGGACATCTATGCGATGGATCTCGTCGCCCCAAAGTTCAACCCATGGTCTGCTTGCCCGATCACCTTCGATCGCAGGGACCACCCCACTAGCATCCGTCATGGCAGATCTACCACACTGGTCCTAGACCCCATCATTGACGGATTTCACCTCACTCGAGTCCTTATGGACGGCGGCAGCAGCCTGAACCTTCTCTATCAGGATACAATGCGAAAAATGGGTATCAATCCCTCGAGGATCAAACCCAGCAAAACCACCTTTAAAGGGGTCATCCCAGGTGTAGAGACCCATTGCACAGGCTCAATCACACTGGAAGTGGTCTTCGGATCACCAGACAACTTCCGAAGCGAAGAGTTAATCTTCGATATCGTCCCGTTTCGCAGTGGCTATCACGCACTGCTCGGACGGACAGCATTTGCAAAATTTAATGCAGTGCCACATTACACATACCTCAAGCTCAAGATGCCAGGACCCAGGGGGTCATAACAGTAAATGGAAACACAAAACGCTCGCTCTGCACAGAAGAGCACACTGCGGCCCTTGCAGCAGAAGCACAAAGCAGCCTTTTAAGGCAGACCACTCATTCGGCGTCACAGCCCCCAGACACCTTCAAGCGAGTCCGAAACAAGCTGCAACAGGATTGCCTGTCACGATGAGAGCTCACATAGTAATTCGGCCCCCATCCCAGTCCCAGTCAAGCAACAAATTTCGTGCCGCTCGTACATAACTACGCACTAAAAATACCATGGACATAGGCGGGGGCACGATCAGGACACGCCCCGCAATGTGTCTTAACCGCCCTAGGTGCTGTATACCTTTATCATTCCTTTTCTCTTTCAGGGACTAACCCTCTGGAAGCCCTTTCCGGCAGTGCGATTGCCGGACACATTCCGAAAGCAACAACCAAGGCGGCAAGAAGCTCAGATGAACATGGGAACCCCCAGGTGGTCTCTAATAATAATTGATATACCCGTTTTTACTATCTATGCACAGCTCGCCCTGGGATAGGACATTTCGAATTGTCCCACTTTCTGCTTATTGCACTACTTGTACCAGTACGCTTCGACATATTATTTAAATAACAATGCATATCGATAGTCTATCATTGCATTATTTAAGTTTTTTCTTTTCTCTCTTATATGTCCATTTACGACAATCCGCACCCGTACGTTCGGGTATGGTAAGTACGCCAGGGGCTCTCGTTTACCCCATAATACGGCGCAAGAAGTCCGAACACTTTCGACAGTGCGGCACCCCGAACTTATAGCATTATATGCATCAGCTCCGAATCATGTCTTTGGTCAAATGTTGGGTTTGCCCAGCTCCCATGCTTTGGTACCTTACATTCCGTTAGATCGGCTAAGGTAGCAGTGGGAGAACTACTACGATTGTGTCCCGGTTCTTCCGAACGAGCACCTCAGTAGAGAAAGCCGAAAACTGACTGTCATGATAAGGCGAGAGACTGGGCGCTGTTCAAGAGGTCTCAAGTCCTTCAAGACTTTTTCCGCTTCGGGCGAGGAGTCGGCCTTGTCTGGCTTAGGCGTGTTTAGCGCCCCAAATTCGGCCCTCCGAATACCAGGGGCTTCGCCAAAATTTAAAATTGTAGACTTCTATGGCTAAGTGAGAGTGATAAAGCATTATAGTCCGATTACCTGGTTCGTTGCGCTGAACACCTCCCTCGAAGGACCCAAAATTGGGATAAAGAGTGCTCAGTTTTATCTCGAACACCCCAGTACTAGTTACATGGGGGCAGAAGCCGACGACTGGCCAACTCTTGGATTTTATAAACGGCCGCACAGAAGGTAATATTTTAAATTAAGAAAGCATCTCATGGTGCAAATTAACTCGTTTCATATTACATGATCACATGAGCATGTTCATTCACAAATTACATCCTTGGCACACTCATCCGCCACTAGGCGGGAACCCTTCAGGACACTTTCATAATAATTCTTGGGGCAGCGATGCTCCTTGCCCTCCGGCGGCCCCTCCTTCACCAGCTTCACGGTGTCCAGCTTCGCCCAGTGCACCTTCACCCGGGCAAAAGCCCTGCATGCACCCTCGATGCAGACGGACCGCTTTATGACTTCAAGCCGTGGGTAGGCTTCCACAAGCTGCCTCACCAGAGCGAAGTAGCTGCCAGACAGGGGCTCGCCAGGCCACATCCGGACTATAAGGCCCCTCATGGCCTGTTCGGCCGCCTTGTGAAGCTCGACCAACTGCTTCAGCTGGTCGCTCAAGGGCACGGGGTGTTCGGTCCCAGTATACTAAGACCAGAACAACTTCTCCGTCGAGCTCCCCTTCTCAGCTCGGTAAAACTCCGTGACATCCAGTACACTGCTGGGAAGATCTGCAAACGCTCCTGGAGAGCTCCGAACTCGGGTAAGAAAAAGGAAAGTCTCCTTCACATGCTTGCTTTGCATTATGAATGCCTTACCCGCTGCTATCTTCTTCACCGCGTCAATCTCCTGAAGGGCCTTGTGGGCTTCGGCCTTGGCACTCCGGACGCTTTCAAGCGCCTGCACGAGCTCGGACTCTCGCGTCTTGGAGTCAAGCTCCAAGGACTCGTGCTTTTTGGCAAGAGCCTCGAGCTCTTGCTGCACCTCGCCTACTCGGGCTTCTTGCTTCTCCCGTTCAATGCGCTCCTTGGCCGCTTTGTCTTCGGCCTTGGCCAACGCCTTCCTCAGGGTCGCCACTTCGGTCATGGCCCCTGACAAATCCATGATGATCCTATTACTTTACACCCGAACTTCTTGTTAAATATATAGACAAAGGTATCGCTTACCTTTGTTCTCCTCGAGCTGCCTCTTGGTAAGGCCGAGCTCGGTCTCGGACCGCTCCAGGTCCTGCTTCAGTGCAGAGACCTCCGCAGTACGTGCGGCAGCGGCCAGCAGTGAAGCCTGCACATCCACATAGATACATTTTGATTAGACTCCTGAGTCATCATTTGATCCTCTATTCGGCTTTTCTTCTTGAACGCCGAATAGAGCATCAAGGGCTACTATCTATGCCGTAACATTTTCTTATATTTTGATTGCTTACCTCAAAGCATGTTAGGAGGCTAGCGCAAGCTTCGGTCAGTCCCTTTTTGGCGGACTGAACCTTCTCGACCACCACACTCATCATAGTGTGGTGCCCTTCGTCGATGGAAGCGCTGCGAAGCGCTTCCAGCAAGTTGTCCAGTGCCTCTGGATGGACAGAGGACACAGACACAGATAGTTGGCCCCCTTAACGGGGGACCGCCTGCCGGAGTCCGGAACCATCGAAGGTTCCAGCGCAATGTCCGGCTGGGGCCCAAACTCGGAGCCCGTAGGAGCCTCGCTCCCTTGGTACCCAGGGTCCGGGAAGTCGCCGCGAGGTGCCCGTAGGACCACCTCCCCTTAGCTCGGTGCCTTTTGAGACAACACCTCGGTGTTGTCCGTAGGGCGAGGGGTGGAAGTGGTCGGAAGAGAACTGCTGTTCATATCTGACGAGTCCAAAGAGCCGCTCGATGAGGGTATGTCGAGATGAGCTCGGGATGGACTGCATAATCATGTTCGGCATGAGGAGAGGCAGTGCAATAAAACATACCATGAAGTACTATGGTGTCCGGACACTTACGACTTCGCCAGGGGCTTGTCCCTGGGTAGCCACTCGTCGCCGCTGTCGGCAGCTGTCGTGGCACAGTCCGGAGGGAGGGTCCTCCCCTTCTTGGACCCTTCGGCCTCCCCGGATGAGTTGGCCTTCCTTTTCTTGTCTCCCCCGGCTTGGGGGGAGAACTTTTCTCCTCCTCCTTGTTTCCATGGGAGGAGTGCGCGTCGGAGTCATCGGACGATGAGTCCGATACAACCTTGCGCTGGAGACCCTTTCGGGTCCCCGTGGCCTTCTTCTTGGCCTTCTTTGCCAGCACCTCGTACGGTTCCGGAGTCAGCATCTTCGTTGGAAGAGCGTCTGCAGGATCTTCGGGCAGGGGGGCTGCTACCTCTTTTAGCACTGCGTTGGTTTTCCCCAAAGAGGAAGGGATGATGCAGCAAGTAGCGTAAGTATTTCCCTCAGTTTTTGAGAACCAAGGTATCAATCCAGTAGGAGGCTACGCGCGAGTCCCTCGCACTTGCACAAAACAAATAAATCCTCGCAACCAACGCAAATAGGGGTTGTCAATCCCTATAGGGCCACTTACAAGAGTGAGATCTGATAGATATGATAAATAATATTTTTGGTATTTTTATGATAAAGATGCAAAGTAAACTAAAGGCAAAGTAAATGGCAAAGTAAATAACTAAGTAGTAGGAGATTAATATGATAAAGATAGACCTGGGGGCCATAGGTTTCACTAGTGGCTTCTCTCGAGAGCATAAGTATTCTACGGTGGGTGAACAAATTACTGTTGAGCAATTGACAGAATTGAGCATAGTTATGAGAATATCTAGGTATGATCATGTATATAGGCATCACGTCCGAGACAAGTAGACCGACTCCTGCCTGCATCTACTACTATTACTCCACTCATCGACCGCTATCCAGCATGCATCTAGAGTATTAAGTTAAAAACAGAGTAACGCCTTAAGCAAGATGACATGATGTAGAGGGATAGACTCATGCAATATGAAGAAAACTCCATCTTATTATCCTCGATGGCAACAATACAATACGTGCCTTGCTGCCCTTACTGTCACCGGGAAAGGACACCGCAAGATTGAACCCAAAGCTAAGCACTTCTCCCATTGCAAGAAAGATCAATCTAGTAGGCCAAACCAAACTGATAATTCGAAGAGACTTGCAAAGATAACTAATCATACATAAAAGAATTCAGAGAAGATTCAAATATTATTCATAGATAGACTTGATCATAAACCCACAATTCATCGGTCTCAACAAACACACCGCAAAAAGAAGATTACATCGAATAGATCTCCACAAGAGAGGGGGAGAACATTGTATTGAGATCCAAAAAGAGAGAAGAAACCATCTAGCTACTAACTATGGACCCGTAGGTCTGAAGTAAAATACTCACACTTCATCGGAAAGGCTATGGTGTTGATGTAGAAGCCCTCCGTGATCGATGCTGTGACGCCCCAAGACCGGAGCTTCAGATGCCTTCCAGGGTTTCTGGGTTTCGTTGTGTGTTTTGTTTGGTTCATTGCTTTCATCTTTGCATCATGTGCATTGCATCATGTCATTTCTTTTCTTAACTCAACTAAATAAATTGCATGGATCTTCGGTCCATTTAAATCGAGGGATATTCACTATGGTGATTACTCTTTAAAACATATTCTCTCAATATTTTAGGGAGCTATATAAATTATATTCCAATAATTTGGAATCACCCATAACACACTTGCAAATAATCACATGCCTTTGTCACATGCATCATCTCCTTCTCCTTTCCTTCTCGATCCTTTCTTTTGCAAGGGCCACTTTCCCCTTCTCTATTAATGTTCATAATTTTCCTATAATTTCTCGACCTTGCCTTCAACCTCTCTGTCAGATTTCAGATCTTTTGGAGTTGTTTTGGTTAGGTTCAAAAATGCCTCAAGTTTGAATCATATTTAAACTTGTTTTATTTTTCTACCTCTAAAAAATGTCCAAGGCAATTTTATCAAATAGAGTTTAGTTCCAGAAGATTGAGGATATTTTTATATCTGAAAAACTCTTCTTCTAGCCCCCCTGGCCTTTTTCTTTTATTGAACTGTTTATTTATATAAACAGAGAGTTTAGTCTAGGGGAGAGAGGGTGTGTGTGTGTGTGTGTGCAGGGCCTCAGCCCAGCCGTCGCTCTCTCCTCTGGGCCTCCCTAGGCCTAGCCGCGCCCCTGCCTACCTCCTAGGCCATCCACACCTGGGCCGCCCATCTCCCACACCAGGCCCAGTAGTGCCCGATCCCCTTTTGCCCTAGCGAGCCTTGGCTCGATCTCCTCTCGTTTTCCCTCACCGCCAGAGACTCACGCACACATCGATCCTGTCAGCCGCGCTCTTCCCGATCCCCCATCTCCCTCGCAGCCTCACTCTCTCCCAGCGATCCCCAGCGCCCGCGCCCGATTCCCTCGAGCCCGATCCCCTCGTCCTTCTCCTCCGGTCGCCGCGGCCTTTCTCGCTGCATCCCCTCGACCTGATCCTCTCTGCTCCTCCGCGGGAGTCGTCCCGAGCTCTCCGCGCTGCCGCATCGACAGGGAAGCCGAGCGCCACCTCGCAAACTCCGCCGGCGACCTCGACCTCCATGCCTCGTCCCCGAGCTCTGAGTTGCCGCCGCCTTGCTCCTCCTCTGCCTCGCGTCGCCCTCCGCCACCAAGCGCCGCCCCCGTTCGGACCCGTTAGGCCCTGCCATGGCTGCGCCGCCCTGGGACTTCGTCGGCCTCCTGTCCCGACCCGGCCTGCTGCTGGCCTCGGCAAGGCCAGCGCCTCCTCCTCCTTGCCTCGTCCGGGCTGGTAGCTGCCTCCCACGCCCCAGCATCGTCACCTCCACCCCCTGGAACCGCTGGTTCTCCTCGTCACCGAACCGTGCGCCTTCTCCTCGCCCTGCCCCATGTCCAGTGTGTGCGCCATCGCCTCCTTGCTGCTGCCCGCCTGAGGTCCTTTCGTCTCGCCGGGTTTTGGATCGACAAGAACAACACGCCAAGACCCGTACCCGGACCGTCAAGCACCTTCAAGGAATTTGCCAAGTACCATGACATGACAACCCTCGAACGCGTCAGGTACCCCTTCGGATGCGCCAAGTTCGTCTACACAAAAACGCCAAGTACCACTCATGTCTGCAAGACCCGCAAGTCGGACCCCGAACGATCGACGTCGCGTGGATCGTGTACAACTACCGTCGCCCCAAAGACATTGGAGTTATCAAGTACCTCTCCGAACGAACGTGAACGACTACCGTCGCAAGAACGGGACACGAAAGTCCGAAGACCCCAAGTACCACGACACCGATGACATGAACGTCTACGGAAACTCATGCAACGATAAACATGTACCACTACCGCCGTCGCGAGAACCTCTACCGTCGACCCTAGAGCGTGCGAGAACAACTACTTCCACTACCGCCGTTGCGAGAACGTCTACTTCCCTCTACGAACTTGACCCGTTCCGATATCGCACGCTTCGAAGGTATAACTGCCGGAACGATGCCCGTGAATGAATGCATGTTGTATGAGATGCACCCTTGTTCGATAATGTCGCCCCTCTTTTGCCTTGCCACTAACCTGTGGGAACCCGGTAACCGGGAGCACCCCACCTTCTATCGCATGTCACGCTCCCATCGCACTTTCTTTGCACCGGGATCTCAATCGAGTTACCGGAACCGGAACGTTGCCGTGGCACCGTTTCGTTATCGTTGTTGTGGCTCCCCTTTTCATTTTCGCCACGATGACGAATGCTTCTTAATATGCTCTTGTCAACATTTCTTATAATTGCATAAAACTTGAGCATGTCATCCGCATCATGATAACAACAATTAAAATGTTTAATTTGTTGTTTGCATTAATTTGCTAAATGCATATGGGGATTTACCGCTTTTGTTGTTTATTATATCCAGCCCCATTTAAATTGTTTAGATGGTATAGTTTGTTATGCTACACCCCTTGCCATGCTTAACAACATTTAATTTGGTTGGGTACATAAGCAGGAGTGAACTAAATAGTTGATGTGGTGTTTCATCAATATGCAACTTGTTGCATATTGAGCTCCACTTAATTTGTAGGGTTGCTTGTGCTCTTTGCCATGCCATGCCTCTTTAATCCGGACATGCATCATACTTGGTTGTGCATCATGCCATGTTTATGTGTTGGTTGTTTACTATGTTGTGTGCTTCTTTCCGGTGTTTGCTTCTTCGGGTTGGTTCCGGTAACGTCGCGTTTGTGAGGACCCGTTCGTCTACGTCCGTTTGTCTTCTTCATGGACTCGTTCTTCTTCTTTGCGGGATTTCAGGCAAGATGACCATACCCTCGAAATCACTTCTATCTTTGCTTGCTAGTTGCTCGCTCTTTTGCTATGCCTATGCTGCGATACCTACCACTTGCTTATCATGCCTCCCATATTGTTGAACCAAGCCTCTAACCCACCTTGTCCTAACAAACCGTTGTTTGGCTATGTTACCGCTTTGCTCAGCCCCTCTTATAGCGTTGTTAGTTGCAGGTGAAGATTGAAGCTTGTTCCTTGTTGGAACATGGAGATGTTGTTCCTTGTTGGGACATGTTTACTTTTTGGGATATCACAATATATCTTATTTAATTAATGCATCTATATACTTGGTAAAGGGTGGAAGGCTCGGCCTTATGCCTAGTGTTTTGTTCCACTCTTGCCGCCCTAGTTTCCGTCATATCGGTGTTATGTTCCCGAATTTTGCGTTCCTTACGCGGTTGGGTTATAATGGGAACCCCTTGACAGTTCGCTTTGAATAAAACTCCTCCAGCAAGGCCCAACCTTGGTTTTACCATTTGCCACCTAGCCTCTTTTTCCCTTGGGTTAGGCCAGCTCAAGGGTCATCTTATTTTAACCCCCCGGGCCAGTGCTCCTCTGAGTGTTGGTCCAACCCAGAGCATCGTGCAGGGCCATCCCTTGGCAACTTGGGTTACGCCGGCTCCTGTACGCTTAGCTTATCCGGTGTGCCCTGAGAACGAGATATGTGCAGCTCCTATCGGGATTTGTTAGCACAGCGGGTGGTCTTGCTGGACTTGTTTTACCGTTGTCGAGGATGTCTTGTAGAACCGGGATACCGAGTCTGATCGGAATGTCTCGGGAGGAGGTCTATTCCTTCGTTGACCGTGAGAGCTTGTGATGGGCTAAGTTGGGACACCCCTGCAGGGATTTGAACTTTTGAAAGCCGTGCCCGCGGTTATGGGCAGATGGGAATTTGTTAATGTCCGGTTATAGAAAACCTGAAGTTGACCTTAATTAAAATACATCAACCGCGTGTGTTACCGTGATGGTCTCTTTCCGGCGGAGTCCGGGAAGTGAACACGGTGTTGGAGTTATGCTTGACGTAGGTTGTTTTAGGATCACTTCTTGATCATACTTGTATCGACCGTGCTTTTTCCTTCTCTTCTCGCTCTCTTTTGCATATGTTAGCCACCATATATGCTAGTCGCTTGCTGCAGCTCCGCCTCATACCTTTTACCTTACCCATAAGCTTAAATAGTCTTGATCGCGAGGGTGCGAGATTGCTGAGTCCCCGTGGCTCACCGATACTTCCAAAACCAGCTTGCAGGTGCCGATGAGTCCGTGCAGATGACGCAACCAAGCTCAAGGAGGAGCTCGATGAAGATCTTCTCCTTTGTGTTGTTTCGTTCTAGTTGATCAGTAGTGGAGCCCAATTGGGGTCGATCAGGGACCTTGTCGCATTTGGGGTTCTTCTTTTATTTTGGTTCTGTAGTCGGACCCTGATTGTATTTGGATGATGTAATGCTTTATTCATGTATTTGTGTGAAGTGGCGATTGTAAGCCAACTATGTATCTCTTTCCCTTATGTATTACATGGGTTGTGTGAAGATTACCTCACTTGCGACATTGCTTTCAATGCGGTTATGCCTCTAAGTCGTGCTTCGACACGTGGAAGATATAGCCGCATCGAGGGCGTTACAGATGCCCCCTCCGGCGGAGCTCCGGAACATGCCCCAAGATGGGATCTCGTGGATACAGAAAGTTACAGCGGTGGAATTAGGGTTTTGGCTCCGTGTCTGATTGTTTGGGGGTACGTGGGTATATATAGGAGGAAGAAGTACGTCGGTGGAGCAATAGGGGGCCCACGAGGGTGGATGGTGCGCCTAGGGGGGGGGGGCAGGAGCGCCCCTACCTCGTGGCCTCCTGTTAGTTGGCTTGACGTAGGGTCCAAGTCTCCTGAGTTGTATTCGGTGAGAAAATCACGTTCCCGAAGGTTTCATTCCGTTTGGACTCCGTTTGATATTCCTTTTCTTAGAAACCCTAAAAAAGGCAAAAAACAACAATTCTGGGCTGGGCCTCCGGTTAATAGGTTAGTCCCAAAAATAATATAAAAGTGGATAATAAATCCCAATAATGTCCAAAACAATAGATAATATAGCATGGAGCAATAAAAAATTATAGATACGTTGGAGACGTATCAGGGGCTGGGCAATCAAGCTGCTCCGCTGTCTCTATCCAGTCTTGTTAATGACATGGAAGCTTAGATCCTACACATAACTAAACCGGGGAAAATAAATATCCTAAGAGATATAAAAGCCTATCGGATTGGCGCGGTGCTTTGCGCTGAGTCCGCGGTCCTCGGTGAGGGAGGAGGAATCTCGACGCTCTTGAATAGCACCCTCCAGACGTCCTCGTGCATCGTGTCATAGAGCTCTCGCAACGTCTGGTGCTTGGCCGAGTCGAACTCCCACAAAACAAATGCCCGCCGTTGACACGGAAGGATCTGGCGGAAGAGCATAACCTGGACCATGTTGACAAGCTTGATTTTCTTGTTCGTCATGTTCTGGAGGCAGTCTGGAGTCCGGTCAGCTCTACCGAAGAACCCCAGGACATGCCCTTCTCTTTTCCAGGAGGTGAGCCGCGGGGGGACTCTGGATCGAAATTTGGGGGCCGCCGCCCAGTTGGAGTTGCGCGGCTCGGTGATGTAGAACCACCCCGATTGCCACCCCTTTATGGTCTCCACATAGGAGCCTTCGAGCTAGGTGACGTTAGGCATCTTGCCCACCATGGCGCCTCTGCACTCTGCCTGCTGGCCGACCACCACCTTCGATTTGACATTGAAGGTCTTCAGCCACAGGTCGAAATGGGGCTTGATGCGGAGGAAGGCCTCGCACACGATGATAAACGCCGAGATGTTGAGGATGAAATTGGGGGCCAGATCATGAAAGTCCAGCCCATAGTAGAACATGAGCCCGCGGACGAACGGGTGGAGGGGAAATCCCAGTCCACGGACGAAATGGGTAAGAAAAACTACCCTCTCATGGGGTTCGGGCATAGGGATGATCTGCCCCGCATCTGGCAGCCGGTGCGCGATGTCTGCGGCCAGATATCCAGCTTCTCGTAACTTTTTGATGTTCTCCTCTGTGATGCAGGAGACCATCCACTTGCCTCCTGCTCCGGACATACTTGGAGTGGTTTGATAAGAAGAACGTGAGCTTGGGCGCTAGAGCTCGAGTGTGCGGGAATGGGTAAGCGAGGAAGAAGAAGGCGTGGGTGAAAAGGGTAAATTCCTGTCCCTTTATAAGGGCGGAAGAGGCGATGTGTCTCCCCACTCGCCTGGTAAAAACCTCTTATTCCCCAGGCGCCGTAATTGATGGTGCGGTTGGGTTACCCACGTCCGTATTGATGAGAATCCCATGATAAGGGGAACACGGTCTCTGCTTTGACAAGACGTGTCAAGAAAACCGCCTCGCGATATGTGCGGTGCTGGTTTAGAAAAATGGTTCATATAATGACCGGGCCGTGGCGTGATGTCATGCCGTCAGAACGTGTCAGCAGATTAGATTTGTGGAAATATTATTATCTCTATGGTGGTATGTGGAACTTGTTTTGCAGGGCCGGACACTATCCTTGTGGTCAAACTCTTCCATGGAGTATTCGGAGGAGGAACCCGCCTTGCAATGCCGAAGACAATACTGCGCGCCGGACTCATCGTCATTGAAGCCTGGTTCAGGGGCTACTGAGGGAGTCTTGGATTAGGGGGTCTCCTGACAGCCGGACTATATCCTTTGGCCGGACTATTGGACTATGAAGATACAAGATTGAAGACTTCGTCTCGTGTCTGGATGGGACTCTCCTTGGCGTGGAAGGCAAGCTAGGCAATACAGATATCTATATCTCCTCCCTTGTAACCAACCTTGTGTAACCCTAGCCCCCTCCGGTGTCTATATAAACCGGAGGGTTTTAGTCCATAGGACAACATACGATCATACCATAGGATAGCTTCTAGGGTTTAGCCTCTACGATCTCGTGGTAGATCAACTCTTTTAATACTCATATCATCAAGAACAATCAAGCAGGACGTAGGGTATTACCTCCATCAAGAGGGCCCGAACCTGGGTAAATATTGTGTCCCCTGCCTCCTGTTACCATCCTCCTTAGACGCATAGTTCGGGACCCCCTACCCGACAAGGCCTGTTATAAGCAGCAATGCAAATAGCCCGTTGGGATCCCGAATATAGCTGCTCTATCAAAGTATAGGCAGCCTTTAGCTTCATCCACATGTTAGAGCCCAGATGGGTAATGAGCGTCCCTATGACATTGCAAGCATCAGTAAACCGGTAACTGATAAGGTAAAATGACTTGAAAAACATCAGATGAGGATACTTACCAAATACAGCAGAGGTCATAGCGTTTATTTACCGCTTTAAACCGACAGTTCTTCGACCACCGGTTTAAGGGCTGCTTCTACGTCTTCGTCCCTTTTTGCTAAAGCGGCCTTCTTTGTGTCCCAATCTGCACGCTCCTTCTTAAAGGTTTCCTTCAACTTCTCCATGGCTGTTAAGACATTGGTCAGTTCCTCCTAGGCTTTAGAAGCCTCCGCTTGCTGAGATTTAATGTTCTCTTGAAGATCAGCAGTTTGGGCATCCTTTTTGCTCAGCTTAGCCTATAAAGAACAGACATATCATCAATGGGCCGTATATATTGGAAGTACCAAGCGTATAACAAGTTATGTACTTTGCACTTGGGGGCTAATGCCTACTTGCTTCATTCTAGAAAATTATTTCAAGTCCCAAGTGTAATGCAAGCATTATTCTTGGCGCTTGGGGGCTAATGTACATCTGCTCAAAGTAACAGTGGTTAAAGTCCCGGTTCACCTTGGAAAGATAAACCGGCCCTTGGAGACTACACAGGCAAAAGTTACAAGATTACAATGTTAAAGTACCGGTTCATTTTTAAAAGTATCAACCGACCCTTGGAGAATAAGTATGTAGATGTGCGGTATTATGAAGTCCCGATTTTCGATTGCCATCATAAATCGGCCCTTGGGGGCTACTGGAATTGGTACTTACAATTGGACTTAAGAGAGAAAGAGTAATTACCTCATAACGTTCCTTCATCAAGTTCACTAAGCTAGCTTCATAGTCACGGTTTGCGTGGAGACGGTTTAAAAAACCAGAATGGAGTTCATGGGTGTTGAGGTGAGCGTAGCTTGATAAATCGGTGCTCCATTTGCCCTTTTCCATGACAGAGCGTTCCTCCTTGGCGCTATGTTTTGACAGTGCAATAGGGTTTCCAGGGGAGGTATGGCCAACACCAGTGATGATAAAATCATCCTCCTTGTCACCTATAGCTTTCACTGGAGTGGACGGGATGTCAGCGGTCTTAGCCGGACTGGACGGACCATCTTCAGCATGGCCCGGACTCGTCGGTTCATCAATATGGTCTACTGTTTCAACTTCTGCTTGTTCATCAATGTTATGATCTTGAGGGGGTGGTTCATCAAACATGGTGTCAGCATTTGGACCTTCCGGTTCTGTGGTCGGCTCCGGTTCAATGACCACATGGTCATAAGAAGGTTTGTTCGCCCGAGCCTTTTTGCTGGGTCTAGCCTTGGCTCTGAATGAAAAAAGATGCAAAGGTTAGTATAGCATGCAAGTGTAAAGCGTCAAGAGATTGAGTTGAAATACTTACCCAGCAACGGTCTTAAGAGGAGGGAGTTGTGTGGCCTTCGACTCGCCGGATGATGAATGAGGTGTTCCCTGATAATTTGAATCAGACGGATTAAGAGGTTGTCGGAAATATCCTGCCTTGGGATAAGAAGTATCAGAAGTGGGTGAGACCTCAGGTCAACGTTTTCGAACCGGGGTGTCCGGTAAACCGGCCGAAGTGACCATTTGGCTGCTGTGCCTGGTTGTGCGGAGAGCCTCGTGCTGCTGCTTCTTCAAAAGAAACTTTGGATCCAAGTGAGCAAGAGGGTGAGAAAATTTTATTTTCCGGATTGTTTGACGGATTTTCTGTGTTGACGGAATGCCTGAACCGGAGGGAAGAGTAATTACCTCTGTGTCGTCGGCCTGGCTGCCCTCAGCGTCATCCTGATAATAATCATTGCCAATGAGGTGTATGAAAAGTTAACCAAGAGAGTCAAGTTCTACCTCTAGGTCTGGTTCATCAGGGTCGTCATCAAGCTCTAAACCGATTGATTCAGTTGCCTTCCTCTTGGCAGTTTTCTTGACAGCTTTCGTGTTAAGTCGAGAGGCCTTCACCATTTTCTCCTGTGATTTCTTTTTCTAGAACGGGTCATCACCCTGTTTGAAAGATGGACAGAGGGTATTAAAAGTTGAACAGTTCAAGAATATCAAATATAAAGCGGAAGCAAAGCAATTCTTACAGCGGGCTGTTTGTTCCGTGTGTAAAAGGGACTTAGCCCAGTTTTACTACATACAACTTCCGGTTCATTCAGAATTTTCTTGACAGACTCAGTAACTTCATCATCTGTTAGCTGAATGTCAATATGACGTTGAGAGTCTTTTAAGTCACCAGTATACTCGCACATTAAACCGGAGCAGCGACTTAACGACAAGATGCTCCAGGATAGCCAACAATGAACAAAGTCCACACCTGTCAAACCGTTGGCCATGAAAGCTCTAAGCTTGGCGAGTTGTGGTGCATACGAGGCCCGTTCCTTGGCAGTTAGTCGTTGCGGAAGTGGATGTGTGTTGGTAAGCCGGTGAGCACGGTTGTAACACCCTTAATGCGACTATATCTCCCACGTGTCGAGGCACGACTTAGAGGCATAATCGCATTGAAGGCATATGTCGCAAGTTAGGCAATCTTCACAACATCAATCAAGTACATAAATAACATTACAACATCCAAACACTCATGGCCCGACTACGGCGCCAAAATAAAAGATAACCCAACATGCGACACGGTCCCGATCACCCCCAACTGGTCACCACTACTGATCATCAGGAAAGGAAACATAGTATCGTTGAGAGTCCTCGTCGAACTCCCACTTGAGCTCGGGCGCGTCACCTGGAGCGGAATCATCAGGCCCTGCATCTGGTGCAATAGTAATCTGTGAGCCACAGGGACTCAGCAATCTCGCACCCTCGCGATCAAGACTATTTAAGCTTATAGGTAAGGCAAGGTAAATATATGTGGAGCTGCAGCAAGCGACTAGCAAATATGGTGGCTATCCTGTTCGCAAAAGAGAGTGGGAAGAGAAGGCAAAGCGCGAGCGAGAAACTAGAGAGCAACCTGCGCAAACATTACTCCAACACCGTGTTCACTTCCCGGACTCCGCCGAGAAGAGGCCATCACGGTGACACACTCAGTTGATTCATTTTAAATAAGTTAAGGTTCAAGTTTTCTACAATCGGACATTAACAAATTCCCATCTGCCCATAACCGCGGGCACGACTTTCGAATGTTCAAATCCCTGCAGGGGAGTCCCAACTTAGACCATGACAAGCTCTCACGGTCAACAAAGGAATAGACCTCCTCCCGAGGCGTTCCGATCAGACTCGGTACCTCGGTTCTTCAAGACACTTCGACAGGTTAAAACAAGACCAGCAACACCGCCCGAATGTGCCAACAAATCCCGATAGGAGCTGCACATATCTCGTTCTCAGGGCACACTCAGATGAGACATCCTACGAGTAAAACCAACCCTCAAGTTGCCCCGAGGTGGCCCCGCAGTCTACTCAGTCGGACCAACACTCAGAGGAGCACTGGCCCAGGGGGGCTAAAATAAGATGACCCTCGGGCTCCGGAAACCCAAGGGAAAAAGAGGCTAGGTGGCAAATGGTAAAACCAAGGTTGGGCATTGCTGGACAAGCTTTAACCAAGGCAAACTATCAAGGGGTTCCCATTATAACCCAACCGCGTAAGGAACACAAAATCCGGGAACATAACACCGATATGACGGAAACTAAGGCGGCAAGAGTGGAACAAAACACTAGGCGAGAGGCCGAGCCTTCCACCCTTTACCAAGTATATAGATGCATTAAGATAACATGGCAATGTAATGATATCCCAACAAGTAAATAAATGTTCCAACAAGGAACGGTCTCCAATCTTCACCTGCAACTAGCAACGCTATAAGAGGGGCTGAGCAAAGCGGTAACATAGCCAATCAACGGTTTGCTAGGACATGGTGGGTTAGAGGTTTGACATGGCAGTTTGGGAGGCTTGAAAGCAAGTGGTAGGCATCATAGCATTGGCATAGCAAAAGAGCGAGCAATCTAGCATAGCAAAGATAGTAGTGATTTCGAGGGTATGATCATCTTGCCTGCAAAGTTGTCAGAGTTGACTGGATCCTCGAAAGAAAACTCAACGGGCTCCTCGTGAGCGAACTTGTCTCCCGGCTCTACCCAAACAAAACAAACAAGCAACAAGGACACAATCAACCATGTGCAAGGATCAAACAATATGATGCAAGGATGGTATGCTATGCGGGATGCGATGCGGGATGCATATGCAAGATTTGACAAGGGATGCATGAACCTGGCCTCAACTTGTAAATACAAGTATGCCATTGGAAAGATGAGATTAAATCGCTTGAAAACGATATTGGGCGCAATGTTCATGCTTATGTGGATGACATAGTAGTGAAATCCAGAGAGGCGGAAACCTTGATATCTGATCTCAGAGAAACCTTTGACAATCTCCGGTTTTACAAAATGATGCTTAACCCGGAGAAGTGTGTATTTGGTGTGCCTACAGGCAAGCTTTTGGGATTCTTGGTCTCAAACAGGGGCATCGAGGCTAATCCGGAGAAGATTAAGGCAATCACTTCTTTGGCTAAACCGGCATGTATTAATGATGTTCAGTGATTGGCGGGTCGTGTTGCCGCTTTGAGCCGGTTCATAAGCCGGTTAGGTGAGAAGGCCCTACCGCTGTACCAATTAATGAAGAAGGCAGACACCTTTGTCTGGAGTGATGCCGCTAATGCTCCTTTTGAGGATTTGAAGAGGCAGTTATCTGAACCGCCGGTTCTTGCGGCTCCCATTGATAAAGAGCCTTTGCTGTTATATGTGGCTGCTAATTCACGAGCCGTCAGTGTGGCGATTGTGGTAGAGCACGAGGAGGCTGGTAAGGAACACCCGGTTCAACGGCCGGTTTATTATGTTAGTGAGGTACTCATCGAGTCAAAGCAAAGATATCCTCATTGGCAGAAACTTGTTTACGGGGTGTTCATGGCAAGTCGGAAGCTGAAGCAATACTTCCAAGGTCACCCTATCACTGTGGTAAGTTCTGCCCCCTTGGGAGACATTATTCAGAACAGAGAGGCTACAGGACGAGTCGCCAAATGGGCCATCGAGCTCGGGCCTCATGGTCTGAAGTACGCGCCACGCACTGCCATTAAGTCCCAAGCTTTGGTGGATTTCATCAACGACTGGACAGAGCTACAGGCACCTGAGGAGAAGCCCGATAACACTTATTGGATTATTCACTTTGATGGGTCCAGACAGTTGGAAGGCTCGGGGGCCAGAGTTGTATTAACTTCCCCTCAGGGTGACAAATTTTGTTATGTGCTCCGGCTTATGTTTCCTTGCACTAACAATGCAGCTGAGTATGAGGCCCTTCTCCATGGTCTCCGGATGGCCAAAGAGATGAACTTGAGCTGGGTAAGATGCTTAGGAGACTCAGACCTTATGGCTCAACAGGTGTCAGGCAAGTGGGACTCTAAAGATCCCCTCATGGCGGCTTACCGTCGTGAAGTCGATGCTGTGGCTGGATATTTCAAGGGTTACGTAGTGGAACACATTGATCGAAGGAAGAATGAGGCGGCAGATGCCTTAAACCGGCTGGGGTCTCAGCATAAGCCGGTGCCGCCTAACACCTTTCTTGATGTTTTGCATAATCCTTCTGTTAAGTTACCTATAGAAGAAGATCTGGCAATACCAGACCCGGAGGCACAACTGGTGGCGGCTCTCCACGTTACCCCGGATTGGACAGTGCCTTATTTGGCTTACATGACCCAGGGAGAGTTGCCAGAGGACGAGACCTTGGCAAGACAAATCGTCCGGTGGTCCAAGTCCATGACAATTGTCAATGGCGAGTTACATCATTACAGCGTCACTGGAGTGATTCAACGTTGCGTGTCACCTGTAGAGGGTCAGGAGATCCTTCGTGAAATTCATGAAGGTGATTGTGGTCATCACGCCGGCTCAAAATCTCTTGTGGCCAAAGCCTTCCGTCATGGGTTCTATTGGCTGACGACTCATGCTGATGCGTAAGACCTGGTCAGTAAATGTGACGGATGTCAGTAATTCTCACGACGAGCCCATGTGCCAGCTCAAGAGTTAAGGATGATTCCAATTACCTGGCTGTTTGCAGTCTGGGAGCTTGATATGGTCGGGCCTTTCAAGAGATCTAAGGATAAAAAGACTCACCTCTTGGTGGCAGTTGACAAGTTCACAAAGTGGGTGGAGGCGGAGCCAGTCAGTAAGTGTGATGCAGCCACAGCAGTCCAGTTTATGAAAAAGGTGATTTTCCGCTTTGGTTTTCCACACAGCATCATAACTGATAATGGTACTAACCTTTCCAAAGGAGCTATGGAAGAGTTCTGTCAACGAGAGCATATCCGGCTTGACGTTTCAGCTGTAGCTCACCCTCAATCAAATGGCCAAGCAGAACGAGCCAATCAAGAAATCTTGAAGGGTATCAAGCCCCGGCTCTTGGTCCCTTTACAGCGGACGCCGGGTTGTTGGGTGGAGGAGTTATCTTCTGTACTCTGGAGCATCAATACTACCCCTAACAGATCTACGGGTTACACGCCTTTCTTTATGGTGTATGGAGCAGAGGCGGTCCTGCCAAGTGACATCCGTCACGATTCACCCCGTGTGGCGGCTTATGTTGAGGAAGACAATGAAAAAGCTCGGCAAGATGCACTTGACCTGTTGGATGAAGAGCAAGACTTGGTAATAGCCCGCTCGGCGATTTACCAACAAGACCTGCGTCGCTACCACAGCCGCCGGGTTAAGTCCAGAACCTTTCAGGAAGGCGACTTAGTGCTCCGACTCATCCAGGATCAATCTAACATACACAAGCTATCCCCTCCTTGGGAAGGACCCTTTGTGGTCAGCAAGAATCTAAACAATGGATCATACTACCTTATTGACGTTCGAGAGCATAAAGACTCACGTAAGTCAGAGGAGGAGACCCGTCGGCCGTGGAATATCGCCCATCTTCGGCCTTATTATACTTGAGCCGTCAGCTCTAATGTGTATATACTTATACTATGTATATTATATAAAGCAATAAAGCAGGACCTCTGTCCTTTTTTCCACTCCCAAAAAAAGGTTTATGTGTTTTTCCTTGACAGGTGGTGGAGATAACTAAGGAGAAGCGGATCATATCTGAATCCGGCTTTCCTTTGGTCCGGCTTATGATCATATCTGAATCTAGCCGTTGATCACTTGGGGGCTTCCTGTTCAAACATAGGTCGTATTCGAACCAAAGAGAACATAGCTGTCGATACCCGTTTGATCGGCATACTGCCAAACCCACTTGGGGGCTTCTTGATCATATCTGAATCATAGCTTAACTCCTTTTGGGTCTGACGTGGATCGTATTCGAATCAGCGTCATTAAACAACTCTTATGGTCACTTGGGGGCTTCCTGTTCAAACATAGGTCGTATTCGAACCAAAGAGAACACAGCTGTCGATACCCACTTGATTGGCATCGCCACAACCATGGGGGGCTAACAGACCGTATCTGAATCTTAGCTCAACCCCTTTGGAACGGGTCACTGATCGTATTCGAATCAGAAACCCTTGAATTTTGTTCATCATATTTTACAAGTGCCAACATTAGGTATCTTGTGACCCTCTTGAAAATACAATGGAATACATTACAGTCTTCCAAAATTAATGTTAGTTACATCAGGTTGTTAAGAACCAGGTGAACTTATATGTGCCAATTTTCAGGAGTTAAGTTTACCCTCAGGGGTTGGTTTATATAAGCCGGAAAAAACAGCTGTGAGCACTACAGGGCAATGCAAGGTATTTTTGCAAAGGACATAACAGATTCATACAAACTACAAAGAGAAAATGGCGGCGGCTTATGCAAGTATTAAGGGCCATAAGCATGCGCAAAGGCATAGCAAAACTCAAGGTATCTTTTACTTTATTACAAGACTCCCCGAGTCTAAATGATGCATTGTTTTCTACGATGACATAAGCAGGTGGTGCCTGACAAGCTACTCTTGGGGTTGACTTGAAGCCCCCGGGTTATCCTTCTCCGTCTCTCCACCGGCTGCTTTGTCATGGAAGGATGATGAGGCCCAGTCAATGCCACTCAAGGCTTCAAACTCAGCTTCATCATCTATTAAACCGGTTGGGTCGACTTCAGGAGCAAAGGTGGGCTTACGGGTTGGAGGGATCAAGCTGACATCATCGTAATGTGGCATGGGGATTCTCCGGTTCTCCTTGTCATAACCCGGCTGGCACTTGGTGAGGTCAGTATCGTTCCCAATAAGAGTAGCCACCGGACGTATATCCTTCACACAGGCGGTGAAATCCTTATCATTAAATATGGTGCCATCTTCCTTTAAACTTGGATACCCAAGAGCAATGTCAGCGGGGTCTAGTTCTGGAAGCCACGCCTTGGCCCGGCTCAATGCGGCTATAGCTCCGGCTCTTGCAGATGCTCATCTTAACTCTTGGATTCACTGAGGTAGCACAGCAAGCCGCTTCAGCACATCTTGCAGGAGATAAGGAACATCGTTTGATGAAGCCACAACGGCCAGAGCATGTTGTGACCCGGTGTAGAGTTGTTCCACCAGAGTATAAACTGCCTTCATCTTGATCACCATGTTCTGCTTAAGATTTGTGCTCCTGGGGCCTGCGTTATTAAGCATAAGGTGAGTCAGAGGAGACAACTGAAATGGTCATTCAAGGAGTTTTCTAGTGTTTAAGGTTTGGATAAGTCACTCACCGAAGATTGCTAAAACCATTCGAGATATCTGGCACTTTAAGTCGGACAGTTCGGCCGTTGCTTCCGCAAGCGATGCCTCTGCTGTCTCGGCACGGGTCACCAGTGCGGCCTTTTCATTAGCCCAAGTTTTCTTCTCTGATTGGAAATTTTGCTTCAACTTCTCTTGTTCAGAGACGCTGAATTCAAATTTGGAGTTGGCCTTTTCAATTTCACTTTCCTGGGTTGCCAGGCGATTCTTCAAATCAGCAATCTCCAATTCAAATTTACTTATGGTGGCCTGCATTGCACCAGATAGTAGTAAAAGTTACGGTAAGTACTACTAAGTCCCAAGCACTTTGCAAGCAAAGATACTTGACACTTGGGGGCTAATGTATACCGAAGCTTTCTAAATTATTAAGCCGGTCTTGAATATTAAGTCCCAAATACCTTGCAAGCAAAGATTTTTGGCACTTGGGGGCTAATGTATATCGCAAGTTAAAGGTATTGTGTTACACCTGGTTCAATTATTTTTTCTTTAAGCCGGATAAGTAGCTCTGACAATTTTTCTAAGTCTACAACATATTTATTCATAAGCAATAGACTTGGGGGCTGGTACAGTAAGTGTGATTGAAAGTAAGCTAGTATAAGTCATACCTCAGATTTTTGCTGTATCTGCTTCACCATGTCAATTTCCAGGTTACGGCTGCTTTGTACTTGATTGATATAGCCGGAGACAATCTCTCCAATACTCAAATGAGTATAGTCAGTGACATCCAGCTTGGCCTTCCGGCGTTCCACCAATTGCTTTTTAGAACACCTGGCAAGTGCAGACGGCTGTGCCGGCTCAACAAACTGAGTCTTGATAATTTCAACTTCCTGATCATTTGCCTTGGCAGGGCTAGGAGCCTCCGGGTTACCAGAATTGTTGAGGGTTTGTTCAGTAGGCGGGTCAGAGGAAGATATAGGAACATCATGAGACGGTTGAGGCGGCGGCTCGTGAGCAGAGGCATCAGGAGTAGCTGTGCCCAACTCTGGTTCAGTCACAACCGGCTCTTGGGGCGGCTTATTCTTTTTTGCCCTTTTGCTGGGCTTTACTTGCACACTGTGGAAAAGGTAGACAAGTTAAATACAACAAATATGAGTAAAATAAAGCATAAGGTACAACAAGTTTATATTACCCGGGAGCAGTTTTGAAGGCTAGCATGTTGGACTGCATAGACTCACCGGAGGAAGGTGAAATATCCTGATAGTTGGAGTCAGAATAATTGAGAGGCTAACAAATGAAGCCTGCCAAAGGAAAAAGAAGGTGTAAATCGGAGATAACCTCAGTCTGGCATTTCCTGGTCACATCAGGTAAGCCGGAGGAGAGTTCCGCATCTTTGCTGGTCTGGGTCTGCCTCCGGCTCTCATAATTCTGTCGCTTCAAAAGAAAGTCAGGATCTTGGTAAGCCAAAGGATGTGAAAATCTTACTTTCCGGGTTACTCTTTGAATTTTCTGACGCGGCTGAAGCTCGGAGTCGGAGGAGATTACAATTACCTCTTCCTCGACGGGTTGGCTGCTGCCCGTGTCTTCCTGAAAGAAGGTTAGCATCAGTAAGGTAGAAATAAAGGAGAAAGGGAATTTCAAAGGTTACCTCTTCCTCATTATCATCAGTATCATCAAGATGAAACAGCTCAGAGGCGCTTGGCTTCCTTTTCCTCGAGGTGGTGGGCTTGGTGGTTTTTTTTTCGGCTCTCTTGGCCGCCCTGGCTTTCTTGGCCGCCTCATGATCATATTGCGTGTTCCAGAAGCTATCATTTGCCTGTAAAAGGTTATAACTGGTTATGCGTAAGAATACAGCCTAACATGATAAAACATAACCCGATGGCTGGAAACTTACTGCAGGGGCCAGGTTCTTCTGGAAAAAAGGTAGTAAGCCGAAGGCATTACTATTCACTATGCCCTCTTTCAACAAGGACTGAGCTGTAGCTTCCACTACGTCATCTGGTAAGTCGTCAGGGTTATGACGTTGAGGGTCATTCTTCTCGCCTGAATAATTACACATTAAGCCGGGGCGGCGGCTTAACGGAATTATTCTCCAAGCAATCCAGACTCGGACCAAGTCAATGCCATCTAAGCCATTCCCTAAAAGAGCTTTAATCCTCTTGATTTTGGGGCTGAGTGGCAGGCGTTCAAAAGCTGTCAACTTATCCGGCAGCGGGTGAGTAGGTTCAAGGCGCAATGCGCGGAAGCCGGGCAGTGGATTTTTGCCAGCCGGAGAAGTATCTTGGCAGTAGAACCATGTCTGGTTCCAGTCCTTTGGATGACTCGGCAATTCAGCATAAGGGAAAAGGCAGTCTCTCCGCCTTTGAATTGATATGCCACCAAGCTCCAGACTGGGCCCGTTGGCCCGTTCATTCTGCCGGTTCAAATAGAACAATTCCCTGAACAGGAGTAGGCTGGGTTCTTCTCCAAGGTAAACCTCACAGAAAACTTGAAAGTTGCAGATATTTGACACGGAGTTGGGCCCGATGTCTTGAGGTCTTAAGTCAAAGAAGTGCAAAACGTCTCTAAAGAATTTTGAACCGGGAGGAGCAAATCCCCAGCTCATGTGATCGGTAAAAATGATCACCTCCCCTTCCTTGGGTTGAGGTTTCTCTTCAGACGGGTCAGGAGCACGATAAGACATGACGTCCTTCTTGGGCAGATGGCCGGACTTCACAAACTCTAACAGTTTGCTCTCCATAACAATGGATGGGACCCAGTTGCAGGTAATCGGAGGTTTAACAACTTTGGGTGCCATTGAGTAAATTGAAGCCTACAACAAGATAAAGGAAATTTTCCTGTTTATTATAACCCGGAGAATAAGTATTATTGGGTTGTCTGAGATGGCGGCTTAAGTAGGGGCCTAATGACATACAGGTGGTTGTGTGATAATGTTTAAACAGCTGCAAGTATTAACGATGAGAAAATTGTCTTAAGTCGCCAAAAGCAGGCAGTGCTGACAGTCAGTATTATGTTAAACCGGTCACATGAACTACTATGGCTGAAACAGAGTTGACAGATGCCGTTTTTTGGCTAAGTGTGGAACAAACAGGTTTCACAAGTTGCAGCTATTATTTTGGATCAAACGATCATTCTGAAAAGAAAAATTTCTAGACCTAAAACCAGTGCAGAGAAGTTCATACACTCGAAAGAGGCCTTTAAACAAGGGAAATGAGATCTATTTCTATTCGAGATGGGTGCGGAACAGCCGCCATAGTAGTTCTAATTGTCTAAAGATCAAAAAGGAGCACCGAGGAGGAAAACTATCAAGGGTTTGCAACGGGCGGCGATGAACACCGACGAACTCGGGAGGCCGCAATGCAGATCTAAAAGCAGGGAAGGAAAAGGACTTACGGATGCAGAGCTGTTGCAGGGTTCCGTCGCGTTTCTCTGGTCAAGTCAGGTTGATGCAGTGACCTGAGTTGGAGAGGACGAGGAAATCTGCGGTGTCGGCGGCAGAGCTCGAGCGGCAGAGAAACAGTGCGAGGAGGAAGACGACCGAGGAAGGAGAATGGGAAAGACCTAGGTCACACCTATTTATAAGGAAGGGCCGACTGGGACGGTGCGAGAAACGAGGGGACCGAACATCATTATCCAGCGACCCCGACGCCTCGTTTTTCGGAATGGTCAGTAAAGGCAAAGATCCGTTGGAAGATATGATGGAGTAAAATATGAATTTAATTGAAGATGATGTCACGACGGGTTAACGCGGATCCAGAAGATGACGTCATGGCGGGTTAAAACCTTTGTGCAGACAAGAAGACTGAAGGCTTGTTTCTTAAGGTATTTTAAGATTGACATGAACCGGTTCAAATCAATCTGGGGCCTAATGTTGGGGATATAACTATTTGTGTAAGCCGCCCAGGTGGGGCTGGGTTACGCAAAGAGGGACTCATCAGAAGAAGCCCAAGATCAAGCATGAATATGGCGGTTCATTAAAGGGTCTAAAGCCCACAGGCGACTTAAGGCCCATAGTGGTAAACCGCCATGATGGCATGACTTGTATCATAAGGTAGAATTAACTAGTCATCGAGCCGGAGACTGTCTATGAGCCGGCCGGGACTCTGTAGGCCGCAGGGCGTCAACCCGTGTATATAAGGGGACGACCCGTCGGCGGCTTAAGGGAAAGAAAAACAACTAATCGAGAGCCAGGCATAGCGTATCTCGCTCCCTGGTCATCGAAACCTCAAGCAATACCAACCCAACTAGACGTAGGCCTTCCTTCACCGTAAGGGGCTGAACTAGTATAAACCTCTCGTGTCCTTTGTCCCGATTAACCCCTTTAAGCTTCCTAGTTGCGATGGCTCCACGACTAAGTCCTTGCAAGAGGACATCTGCCGTGACAATTCCACGACAGTTTCCGAAAGAGCATCGATGGCAAGACACGCGAAACAAAAGCCGAAAGCTCACACCATTGTACAATTTCATGTCGCTGGAAAATTATTTGTATAGTACGTCAATTATGTAAACAAATGATGGAAGCTTGATAGCATTGCCAGAAGCCTCTTCATCATCCGGGTCCATGTGCCATGCACGAAATTATACTCCTTCGTTCCTAAATATTTGTCTTTTTACAAATTTCAAACGGGCATATTTCAGAGTGTAGATTCACTCATTTTGCTTCGTATGTGTACTCCCTCCGTTCCTAAATATTCTATTCATCTTAACAGAGATTTCAACATATTTTAGAAAGACAAATACTCCGGAGTATATTTAAGAACCGAGGGGGTAGTGCACAACTGCATGGGAGACTCAGCCCGGTCGTTGCGCCGCATTAATAGTGAGTAATGAGCAGTCAAATCATAAGCCCCACCTTTCCCACTGTAAGTTGCTCTGAAGAAGCAACCATCAATACGCTCTTCTTTGAATCTGCTCATACTACTCCATCCGTCACTATTTATACAGCGCGCTTCAGAAAAAAGAAAAAAAATCTGTGGGACCAAGGCAACTAGCGATCAGCATGAAAAATAGCATTGGTAGTTATAGCAGGGCGTCTATTACTAGAGGGAATAATGCGTAGACACATGCATGAAGTGCTTCCACCACGGGTACACACATGCATGCACTCCGTAGTAGTACAGTACATGGAGAGAAAATTGTGGACTTGATTGCGGTTACCACACCCTAATTAATTGAGCATTAAACCAAACACGTCTAAAGTCTCTCTGGTGGTGGAAATGCATTGAGAGAAATGCATCATAATGAAGCACGCCCTGTAAACTGTGACGGAGGGTGGAGTAGTATGAAGGTGCAAAACCAAGTACGCGTACTAGTACTGCGCTTGGCTCTTCGCCCCTTCGTGAAGTCGAACAATGATGGTACTCCGCATGTTGGGTACTACAGTGTATGCCTCTGACAATCTGACACCGAATGGATTGATGCATGTCCACCGAGGGTAGGTTGCATTAGTCAAAAGGCATAAGCGAGCTTCACCTTGTCCTGCAAGCTTCTTCTCGTTCTGCGAGTTGACGGGACACACCAAATAGTAGTGCTAGTCCATACTCCCTCCTTTCCGGTTAATATGGCTTAATCTTTTTTGCGGGTAAATGAGAGAGCTCTATTCATATATAAGCATTCTTAGGACGATCAGCGAAGACACTGGTCACTAGGAAGCCAAAAAAAGAAGTAGGAAGCGAGGTGTTTCATCAAGCCAGCTCTCGGCCACATTCAAAGTGCAGCAAGCACGGTTTGCACGAAGATGCGCCACAAGGTTTGCTGACCTGTTTACATGATGAATAACAAAAAAAGAGGAAATATTACCGAGCACTACTATTTGTAACAGGATATGAGCCAGAATTAAGCGAGAATTGTGGCGAGTGTTCCATGCAATCAACTTCCATTATCACATGCGAGAACCCTCGAAGAGAACCAAATGTGTTGAAGATTTCTTTATCACATTTTAAAATTATAATAAGAGTGCAGACGCTCCTCCATCCGGTTCCTAGTAGTATAGTGTAGTATGCTTCTGGCAATCTGACACCGAATTAACTGTTGCACGTCCACCGCCTGAGCGAGGGAGAGCTTGCATAAAAGTTTCTCCTTGTCCTGCGAGCCACCGCGCGCAAGCTTCTCCCATCCTGCAACCTTCTCCTCGTTCAGCAAGTTGACGGGACACAACAAAGTAATGCTAGTCCATGCCGCCTCCTCTCCGGTTAACATGGCTTAATTTCAAACGAGATAAATATAGTCTGTCACTGTATATTTGTAAAAATACGGTCAGTGGACTTCATAATATGCTCATTGCGCTCAATATATATATTTCCGGTGTTCATACGGTCAACAGCTCACCCTGACCGAGTATGTGTGTGCATGCACGTGTAGGTTGAGCACTTGAGCGTCACTGTGTGTGTTCTGTCGTGTGCTCGGACATGCATGCATTAGGGCGTCGCGCGCATTTTTGTGTCCATGTGTACGTGTGACTGTTGCATACACATAGGGGTAGTACGTGTAGGGGCCACTAAGGAGCAGTCAAATCACACAGTAAGTTAGTCGGAAGAAGCAACCATCATTTCACTCTCGAATGACACGTACGCAATATAAAATGGTTGATATGGAGAGAAAAATAAAACCACTATATATACACTAGCAGGAGCCTAAGCTACAAGCCTGCTTGCTTAGGTTGCTCTCTTCACAAGCATAGAACGACGGGCCTGATCCCGCAGCTGGGGGAAGGGAACAATGTTCTGCGTAGACGCGGTCGACATCGGCGAGGGAGAAAACCCACAGTCGGTGCGTCCCAATCGGGGGTCACCGCGGTATGGGCTGATGCCGTGTCCCAACCGCCCTTCTAGCTACAGCCCGACGTCCCAGGTAGTCCATCTTCCTTTTGGAGCTGGCTTGCTCCACTACCGTAGCTCCATCTCCATGTCGATCTTTCTCTACTTCTACTGGCTTCTACTTGTGATGAGTTTATGTCTCATGAACTAGTGCCAGTACTATTATTCTAATCACACTTCTTCAATATCTTTGCCATCAGGGATGCTCAGGTCGATTTTAGTGGAACTGCACAAAAGCATCGTATGATCCGAGGGTGCCAGCCGTCTTTCCTTCGACAGGTTCTAGCTGGCCAGGAAATTAAATCATGTTTAGGGTTTAGGGTTTAAGTCGTAGTGACCCCATCAGTAGTTTTTCTTTCGTACACGCTCTCACAACTTTTTTCTTTAGTTGTGAAGTAAATATTGGCTATGATCTGTGAATCATTGAGATGCATCAGCATGCGTGTTAGTTTTCCTTTGTATTTGATGGAATGTTGTAACAGAGAACCTTGGAATAGGAATGAAAATGGAGTGGAAAAGTTTCCGTTTTTCTGGAGAAAAAATGGAAACGGAGAGAAACCAACGTTTCGTTTTGTTGGATCGCGCCATCGAGCAAAACCAATGTTTAAATCACGTCTGTCGTGTTCGTGTCTCACACGGTCGCTCGACATGCCACTCACCGCAAACTGAGTAGTATACCATAACTTTCCCGCCTGCTTGTCGATGGATCGCGCCGTGGAGTACTAGCACTACTGGAAGAGATTGACGAGTTGGGGGAGGATAGCTAGCTGTAGCACAGACTCCCAAGAACTTTTTACATGCATGTTGTAGCCGGCTATTGCGACCTTTGAACGCGGAGTAGCCGCGTGCACCCGGAAGCGGCGCAGGCGACACTCTCTTGGCCGGCGCGCCGCTTCAATGCCGGCGCCAGTGAGAGGTCGCGTCCACTCTGGCTGGGCATGAATGCGGCACTGACCGTTTCGGGCGGGAAGGACGCGCGGGTGATGAAGAGGGTTCGGGTTGGTCAGGACCGGCCGTGGCAGCGGTCCGGACGTGCGCAAACAAGAGATGCTGTACGTTAATATGGTTGCATATATAATTAACAACGTAAATAATGTGCCAGTTGGACAAATATGATTGGAGATGGAGATATATAAGCGTGAGCCTCAGCGCTTGTTCGCTAGGGTTTGCACTCTCCACACGCTCTATATTCACAGTCTCTCACCCTCTCTTCACCAGATCTAAACAAGACTACGTTGGCCTCTTGTCTCTCCCCCCCTCACAGCTGGTGAAGGAGGCGTTCGTATCCCGTCGCACCGGGAAGGGGAGGAGGTGCAGAGTTCACTCTATCACCTTCGGCGAGGGAGGCAATCCACTACCGGCTGCGCTATTCTCTTTCACCCATCGCCTGTGCGGGAGGGCCATCGACCCCTTCTTCCTCGCTGCTGTACGTAGTGTGGGCAGATCCGGCCTCCCGCCGCATGCCTTGCCACATCCCGACGACCCTAAGGTATAAGTTTCTTTGAAACCGTCGTTGCTCTAGCTGCATGTGGATATTTTTTGATCTGTAGTCGAATCTAGGTCTTCGTTCAAAGAGGAAAGAAGGGTGCGGTGGGCTGGAGCAAGAATCTAGGACGTGGTTCAATGAGGAAAGGAGGGGCGGAAAGTAGTATAGACTGGCTATCCAGCCGCTTTGTAGGTCGAAAAGGGAAAAAGGGGGTAACCCAGTAGACACATCTGTATGGAACCGATCTCTTTGTTGAAAAGGGAAAGAAACTGGGGGGTCGGGTAGTTTGTGCACGACTAGATTTGCTGCCCTCACATAGGAAGAAGGTTCAAAGAGAACAAATATGGGACCAGCGCATATATGCTGCTTGGCTACATACTCTGCATCACCCATTTATACGTGTGGACGCACATGGTGTTGGCATGTCCCATGCAGCTATTTTCTGTTGTTAATCTAAGAATGCCGCTGGAAAATTGAAGCAATGCCACTGTTAAAAGTAAATTACATTTTTTAACGAATGTTGTTTCAAGAGAATGTCTCTATTAATATGAATCAATGCAACCGTTTTAAATAAATGATGAATTGAAGCTATTGTATTGCTGTCTTTTCCCATTAAGTAGTGAACAAAAATGGGACCAACCCAGACATGATGCTTGTTGCTTTGTTACAACAAATTCAGCATCACCCCCTTTATAAGCCAGTAATTGATGCCACTCTCAGAATTAACTACTGATCTGTTTTAAGAGTTAATATGAATCAATGCAACCGTTTTAGAAATTCTACTGTCCTATACTTTGTTTTCCATCAAGATAAGGTAGATGCTTCTTTTTGTGGCCGCATGTTTCATCCTCCTTTATTGGCCAGTAATTATTTTCTTTTTGGCCTCTTAAAAGAGGGATATCTATTCAACTTGTTGCTATAGAAAACTCAAATGTCACATCGGCAACTTTGCTTGATTTCAGTGCAACTGCACAAAACTTGATTGGATTTCCTATTCGTGTTGGTAGATTCATATTTTATCTTGGTCGTCTCATGAAAGGTCAGTACAGGCCTTCATCCACATGATTGTGCAGTGTGCTTTGAGACGTTGTGCTACTTGTATTGGTACTGTTTTAAATAAATGATGAATTGAAGCTATTGTATTGCTGTCTTTTCCCATTAAGTAGTGAACAAAAATGGGACCAACCCAGACATGATGCTTGTTGCTTTGTTACAAAAAATTCAGCATCACCCCCTTTATAAGCAAGTAATTGATGCCACTCTCAGAATTAACTACTGAATCTTATTTCAAAACTGCAACACTTGTTAGGGATTGGCGGGATTACCATTTTTGTGGCCGCTTGTTTCATCCTCCTTTATTAGCCAGTAATTGATTCCTTTTTTGCCTCTGTTTAAACAGGGATATCTATTCAACTTGTTGCTATTGCGACATTTTGCTTCGCTACGCGAAACACTTTTCTTGATTTCAGTGCAACTGCACAAAACGAGATTGGATTTCCTATTCGTGTTGGCAGATTCGTATTTTATCATTGTTGGTCTCATGAAAGGTCAGTACAGGCCTTCATCCACATGATTGTGCAGTGTGCTTTGAGATGTCGTGCTACTTGTATTGGTACTGTTTTAAATAAATGTTGAATTGAAGCTATTGTATTGCTGTCTTTTCCCATTAAGTAGTGAACAAAAATGGGACCAACCCAGACATGATGCTTGTTGCTTTGTTACAACAAATTCAACATCACCCCCTTTATAAGCCAGTAATTGATGCCACTCTCAGAATTAACCACTGAATCTTATTTCAAAACTGCAACACTTGTTAGGGATTGGCTGGATTACCATTTTTGTGTCCGCATGTTTCATCCTCCTTTATTGGCCAGTAATTGATTCCTTTTTTGCCTCTGTTAAAACAGGGATATCTTTTCAACTTGTTGCTATTGCGACATTTTGTTTCGCTTAATTTTGGTGGAACTGCACATAATGAGACTAGATTTCCATATATGTGTTGAGATCTCTATGAGATCTTCCTCACGAGTTGTTTCAAATCTTGGTCTTGAATGGTTAGTACCGACCTTCCTCCGAATTAACTACTGAATCTTAGTTCAAAACTGCAAACACTTGTTAGGGATCGGCAGGAGTACCATTTCTGTTAGGGATCGGCCGGAGTACATGTTTAAGAAATGTATTGTTTAGATAATGTCTCTGTTATTATATGTCAGTTACAGACTTACAGTGTTTTACAAATGGTACTATCCTGCTTTGTAGTTCTTTCTACATGTTTAACCAATGTATTGTTAAGATAATGTCTCTGTTAAAATAAATCAGTCGCATTGTTTTAGGAATGGTACTTTTCTGCTTTTTCGTTCTTTATACATCTTGAAACAAAGCATTGTTAAGATAATGTCTCAGTTAATATGAATGAATCACACTGATTGAGAATTGCTACTCTCCTGCTTTGTTTCCCATTAAGATAAGGTAGATCAGTAGATGTTTTTCTTCTGGAAATACAAGTCATCAACCGTTATTTCTCAGTAATTGTTTCCCTTATACCTTTTATTGCTTACAAGCATATCAAAATTAAAGCTCGGTTTTATTCTGACTTCAATTTTAGTTCAACTGCACAAAAGGAGCCAATGTGTCCAAGGCAAACTGCTGCATTACCGGGTCCAGTTGGTCGGTCCACTTTGCAGAAAGAAGCAGTCACTGTTTGCGCTACATTACAAAAGGAATGACCGAGAAGCTTTACAGAGTATTATTAGACACCGGTGACATGACTAGTCTGCAGAGACCATTGTCAATTTAACAACACGTGGAGTGCCTCCACGATCATAGGCATTACATATTTTGAATGGGAAAAGCTTGTCAAAGTTTAATCATTGATGTTAGCAAGAAGCGACAGGACTCCACAATCATAGGCATTACATATTTTGAATGGGAAAAGCTTGTCAAAGTTTAATCATTGATGTTAGCAAGAAGCGATAGGACTCCACGATCATAGGCATTACATATTTTGAATGGGAAAAGCTTGTCAAAGTTTAATCATTGATGTTAGCAAGAATATGTTAGTTTAATATATTGGAATTGGAAAACCTTGTCAAAATTTGCTCATTGATGTTAGCCAGAAGCGTCGAGTGTTTTTTCCTATTCATGTGTTCAGTTTAGAAGTAGATAGTTACTCTGTTGAGATATTCCCGTGTTAAGAGTTTGTTCTGAATATTGTCTATGTAATGCCAGGCCTTGTGTTTGATTGCAAAGTTGAGCTTGGAATGTTGTGGCATGTGGCATCACAAACTGTTCACCGTGCCTCCTGAGAATAATGCTTCGTATTGTTTTGCATGTCGATCTAATGCCAGTGATTTGCTTGTTAAGAAGATCATCCTCTTCTGTTGTTTCTGTGCTTAAGAAGTTCATCGTCTGATGTTTCATTCATAGCCTATGGGACAAGTCGGGTTGGTTAGACGTGAAACTATATGATCTTCCGACCAACTCATGATATTAGGCCATGATTGGATCATCGTTTTCCAACCAAAACCACTTGTAAAACTGACGCTTGTAAATTAAAGCAGATGGTCTCGGGCGAAGGCGCTTGGTTGGTCGATTTCGACTAGTAAAATATTGGAAGTACTTGACACACGATAAAAACGCTGAATGGCACTCGGACGATTGCTAATCCAGCCGTTAGCTGCTGTTTCAGCCTTGCCCATGGATGGCATGATATGCACGTCGTTCATGTATTGTCTGGTAATGTCATCCATATAGCAGTGCTCGTAAAATATACACTGGTCTCTCAAATTACACGCGTAACCCGCCGGTTTTACTTACAGACCTCGGGCCCTCGGTTTCATTACGCCTATATTTTACACGTTGTTTTCGATGATGAGTAAATTACACTTGTATGTTAATACAGGTTTGAAATAAACCAGAGCTCCCAAGCGCGGCCTTACCGGTTCATGCCATCTCAGTTTCTCGAAGGTGCTCATAGGTGTCCGATGATCCTAGCTTCCTGAATGAGTAGCGGGCGCTGTATCAGACCATCCGTAGGGCCCGCGAGGCCCTCTCCGTTGTCCTTCAAGTTGTTGCACTCGCCGTGGCGCCGAGCATTGTTAACATCGTCAACGAACATGAGGATTCTGGAGATGACTTTATTTTGACTGGATGACACTAGGGACCCACTACGGCCATAGCCGTATGTACGCAAGTGCCTCATTATTATGTACAACTATATTTTTTTTGCTTTCTCCTGGTTTCCTGACATCACGGTCCCACACCATTGTCAACCTATGTAGTCAATATAAACGAGAGAATTGCACAAGGTGCGGCCGACAGCTGGGACCAAGCAGCTCGAGCAGTATTGAGGAGAGCAGGGTATTAACTGGGCGGGCTGTGGCCCGTCTAGCCCAGGCCAGATATCCAACCCAGATACTAATTTTTTCAAGATGAAAATGGCTAGCCCAGCTATACGTCTTTTTGAGGAATACCCACTGGGCTGCAAATCTTTCCTAGGAGGGATGCATTAGGCTTAACAGGAAAACGGGCTTTAAAAAAAATAAATGGGATGTAATTATAAAAACTGGGTAGTAACTATAAAAAAATGCACCAAACATGAAATTAGTTTATAAAATATTATTTATGGATTTTGAAAATCTTAAATTTTCATTCTTGCGCGTGCAATGTTTCATTAGATTTTTACGTAATACAAATTTATATTTAATCTGACTAGAAATTTCGGGATAAAAATATTTCGGAGCCCATCAAAATGTGGGAAATTTTATTGAATTCTGTCTTCAACGGTTGGTTCAAATTATTAATCATTGTCCTAGCTAGAAAATGGGCTGTACTTTTAACAAACTGTAAATGGGCTGTTGTAAATTCCATTAGAATTCCAAAATGGGCCGTACTTTCTTACAAAATGTAAATGGGCTATAAGTTATCTGCCACACACTTGTGGGCCTACTAAGTGACGCGTCCCCTAAAACAATAAGTTGACGCATATGCAAGGCTTTGCCAACTTATTATAGTCAACACATGGTTCTACCAGTAGTGGCCGTTGGATGTCTATCCAACGGATGCCGTGCTTCTTCTTCAATTTCGGATATTCTTAGCTTTGGCCGCCCAAAAAATGATTCCTCCCCCTGACATCTGGGGCGCACCGTTTCGGAGGCTGACCTGTGGGCCTACTAAGTTGGAGCGTACCAAGGGCTTTGTCAACTTAGTCAATAATAAACGTTTCTAGCTTCAGTGACCGTACGATGTCCATCCAACGGTCGTAGTGCTTCCTCAACCTCTGGTCTTCTTGGTCCAGCATCCCAAAGCAGCGCCGGTCGTGCCGCCTGCTCCTGCCTCCCGTGGCCGGCTGTGCTGCCGCAGAGGCCTCACCGCCCCCATACTACTCCCACCGCTGGCCAGGCCATCCCTCCACTCACCCACACCCCCTGTTATTCTGCGGCGATGACAGCCTCACACCACAGCCGAACCAGTGAACCCTCGTACTCCTCTTCGCGTGGGCTTCCGCTGCTGCGTCTTCCCCGGCTCCACATCGCCCCCTTCCTAGGCCTCGCCGTCGTCCAGACCACCGCCCTGGTGCTCTCGGCGCGGCGTGGTCAACATGGTCAATGACTGACTTCCATCGGAAGAGTATTGTATGTGGAGAGGCTGACAGCTGGGTCCAGGCGGCTGCAAGGAAGTGCCTCCTTATTACACGCAAAATAATTATTCCTCCACCATACAGAAGGGACCCACCGGACGGGCCACCTTATTTCACGAAAAAACATTGCCCCCCTGACTGCTCGGACCCACCAGACGGGCCAGCGTATTTCGCGAAAAAAACGTTCCCCCCGCTGTCAGCTCGGACCCACCGGAAGTGCCTCCTTATTATGCACAAAAAAATGAATACCCCCCTGCTAGTTGGGACCCACCATGGTGGGAGGATGACTTGTGGGCCTACTAAGTTGACTGGGACGGGGGCCTTTGTCAACTTTAGTCAATATGAATGATTCTAGCTCCAGTGACCGTACGATGTGCATCCAACGGCCGTAGTGCTTCTTCAACCTCTGGTCTTCTTGCTCTAGCCGCCCAAAGCAGCGCCGGTCGTGCCGCATGCTCCTGCCTCCCGTGGCCGGCTGTGATGCCATGGAGGCCTCACCGCCCCGTACTACTCCCACCGCTGGCTAGGCCATCCCTCTACTCACCCACACCCCTGTTATTCTGCTGCGACGGTAGCCTCACACCGCAGCCGAACCAGTGAACCCTCGTACTCCTCTCCGCGCGGGCTTCCACTGCTGCGTCTTCCCCGGCTCCGCGTCGTCCCCTTCCTAGGCCTCGCCGTCGTCCACTGCCCTGGTGCTCTCGGCGTGGCGTGGTTAACATGGTCAAGGAACGACTTCCATCGGACGTGGATTGTACGTGGAGAGGCTGACTGCTGGGTCCACGGCCGCAGCAAGGAAGTGCCTCCTTATTACACGGAAAATAATGTTTCCTCCACCTGACAGCAGGGACCCACCGGACGGGCCACCATATTTCATGAAAAAAAGTTTCCCCCTGACTGCTGGGACCCACCAGCTACACCTTCACACGCAAGGAAGTGCCCGACAGTCGGGACCCACCTGGTCGAAGCGTACGTAGCATTGTCATTCTGGTCGCGAATGTGTACGTACATATATACTGGTGGATGTAGAGGCGCGCACGTGTCGTAGTAGAGGCGCACACATAGCATGTACACGTACGTACAGCGGCTAGGGTGCAAGAAATAAAATACGGCCATGTATGTGTACATACGGTCGGGGTCTCGAACGCCTACTCACGCATACGTACGGCGAGGGCTCGTGTACATGGCTGGGTCGGAACGGAGAAACAACGTCGTCATTGTGTTCATGGGTTGGAATGGAATGCGTGGTCGTGTTCATCGAGAGGGCTTGGATGGAAGAGGCAATGGAAACGAGGCCTGGCGTACCGCACAACGGAGGAAACAGACCTCCTATGATCGAAACGGGGGTCCTGTTGATCGGGAGGGGTGTGGCGTACCGTAAAACGGAGGAAACGGACCTCCTACGGTCGAAACGGGGGTCCTGTTGATCAGGAGGGGTGTGGCGTACCGCAAAACAGAGGAAACGGACCTCCTACGGTCGAAACGGGGGTCCTGTTGATCGGGAGGGGTGTGCCGTACCGCAAAACGGAGGAAACAGACTTGTGTTGGAGCGCTACGGTCGAAACGGGGGTCCTGTTCATCGGGAGGGGTGTGGCGTACCGCAAAATGGGACTCCACGGGATACTGTTCATCTCCACCGTCGACCCCCTCCAGCCTCCACGAGTTACTGTTCATCCACTGTCAACCTCCTCTAGCCTCCACGGGCTCCTGTTCATCCAGCCTCCACCGCGCGCTACTCCACCGGCTACTGTTCAACCACCCCTCCGCCGTCTACTATTCATCCAGCCCTCCACACCACGGGGTCCTGTTCAACCACCCCTCCACGGGCACCCCTCCACCGTCTACTGTTCATCCTGCCCTCCACACCACGGGGTCCTGTTCATCCACCCCTCCACGGGCACCCCTCCATCGTCTACTGTTCATCTAGCCCTCCACCACACGACGGGGTCCTGTTCATCCAGAGGCAACGCCACCACTCACTGTTCATCCAAACCCCCCCGCAACGCTCACTGTTCATCCCATCGATCGACTTTAGTTAGCAGCAGTAGCCAAGGAATTGCTCGATCGGGTTCACTTAACAGTCATCGATCGATCGCTCTGGTTCAGTAACGCATAGCCTGCAGTGCAATCGGTCAGGTTCAGTTAGAGCCCAATGCCTCGCTCGGGTTCAGTTAGAGCCAACGCCTCGCACACACGCACATACATGTACGAGAGAAACGCGCATCGCTCGGCCCCCGACCTCCCACCGTAACCAGGAACTCCCCGAAATTTTCCTCCCCCTCGCTTCTACCATGGTTTTTTCCGTCATGGACGGCCCAAAGAATGTCATGCAGCTGCGTCTCCGGCCCGCCCAGGACGAAAAGCCCATTTTCTGTCATGATTTTTTGTCATAGAAGTAGGATCCCACCACATCTATGATGATTCCGGGTTTTGTCACAATTATCGTCATAAGTGTCATATGTATGACAAAAAAATTCGTTCGGCCCAAAATGTCACGGATGTGTCTTTTTTTTGTAGTGGATGATCATGTTTTGTAAAAGTTATCAGCAACTGGCAGGATCCATATGGTTGTCGCTTTATTGTATGAAATGCAATCGCCATTTAATTGCTTTACTTTATCACTAAGCGGCAGCGATAGTCGTAGAAGCAATAGTTGGCGAGACGACAACAATGGTATGATGAAGATCAAGGTGTCAAGCTGGTGACGATGGAGATCATGACTGTGCTTTGGAGATGGAGATCAAAGGCACAAGATGATGATGGCCATATCATGTCACGTATTTTGATTGCATGTGATGTTTATCCTTTATGCATCTTCTTTTGCTTAGTACGGCTATAGCATTATAAGATGACCCCTCACTAAATTTAAAGGTACAAGTGTTCTCCCTGAGTATGCACCATTGCTAAAGTTCGTCGTGCCGAGACACCACGTGATGATCAGGTGTGATAAGCTCTACGTTCACAAACAGCGGGTGCAAGCCAGTTTTGCATGTGCAGAATTCTTGGGTTAAACTTGACGAGCCTAGCATATGCAGATATGGCCTCGGAACACTGAGACCGAAAGGTCGAACATGAATCATATAGTAGATACGATCAACATAGTGATGTTCACCATTGAAAACTACTCCATCTCACGTGATGATCAGACATGGTTTAGTTGATATGGATCAGTGATCATTTAGATGACTAGAGGGATGTCTATCTAAGTGGGAGTTCTTTAGTAATATGATTAATTGAACTTTAATTTATGATGAACTTAGTACCTGATAGTTTTTGCATATCTATGTTGTTGTAGATCAATGGCCCGTGCTACCGTTCCCATGAATTTTAATGCGTTCCTAGAGAAATCTAAGTTGAAAGATGATGGTAGCAACTACACGGATTGGGTCCGTAACTTGAGGATTATCCTCATTGCTGCATAGAAGAATTACGTCCTGGAAGCACCGCTAGGTGCAAGACCCGCTGCAGGAGCAACTCTGGACGTTATGAACATCTGGCAGAGCAAAGCTGATGACTACTCGATAGTTGAGTGTGCCATGCTTTACGGCTTAGAATCGGGACTTCAAAGACATTTTAAACGTCATGGAGCATATGAGATATTCCGGGAGTTGAAGTTAATATTTCAAGCAAATGCCCGAGTTGAGAGATACGAAGTCTCCAACAAGTTCTACAGCTGCAAAATGGAGGAGAATAGTTATGTCAGTGAACACATACTCAGAATGTCTGGGTACCACACCCACTTGACTCAGCTGGGAGTTAATCTTCCTGATGATAGTGTCATTGACAGAGTTCTTCAATCAGTGCCACCAAGCTATAAAGGCTTCATGATGAACTACAATATGCAAGGGATTCAAAAGACAATTCCCGAGCTCTTCGCAATGCTAAAAGCTGCGGAAGTAGAAATCAAGAAGGAGCATCAAGTGTTGATGGTTAACAAGACCACTAGTTTCAAGAAAAAGGGCGAAGGGAAGAAGGGGAGCTTCAAGAAGAACAACAAGCAAGTTGCTGCTCAAGGGAAGAATCCCAAGTCTGGACCTAAGCTTGAAACTGAGTGCTTCTACTTCAAAGGGACTGGTCACTGGAAGCGGAACCACCCCAAGTATTTGGCGGATAAGAAGGATGGCAAAGTGAAAGGTATATTTGATATACATATTATTGATGTGTACCTTACTAATGCTCGTAGTACCCTATGGGTATTTGATACTGGTTTTGTTGCTCATATTTGCTACTCAAAACAGGGGCTACGGATTAAACGAAGATTGGCTAAGGAGGAGGTGACGATGCACGTGGGAAATGGTTCCAAAGTCGATGTGATCACCGTCGGCAAGCTACCTCTACATCCACCATCGGGATTAGTTTTAGACCTAAATAATTGTTATTTGGTGCTAGTGTTGAGCATGAACATCATATCTGGATCTTGTTTATTGCAATACGGTTATTCATTTAAGTCAGAGAATAATTGTTGTTCTGTTTATATGAATAAAACCATCTATGGTCATACACCCAATGTAAATGGTTTATTGAATCTCGATTGTAGTGATACACATATTCATAATATTGAAGCCAAAAGATGCAAAGTTAATAATGATAGTGCAACTTATTTGTGGCACTACCGTTTAGGTCATATTGGTGTAAAGCGCATGAAGAAACTCCATGTTGATGGGCTTTTAGAATCACTTGATTCTTGCGAACCATGCCTCATGGACAAGATGACTAAGACTCCATTCTCTGGAACAATGGAGCGGACCACTGACTTATTGGAAATAATACATACTGATGTATGCGGTCCGATGAGTATTGAGTATTTAAGTCTGAAACATAAGTCTACTTAATGAAACATAAGTCTATTTAAGTCTGAAACTCGCGGTGGGTATCGTTATTTTCTAACCTTCATAGATGATTTAAGCAGATATGGGTATATCTACTTAATGAAACATAAGTTTGAAACGTTTGAAAAGTTCAAAGATTTTCAGAGTGAAGTGGAAAATCATCATAACAAGAAAATAAAGTTTCTACGATCTGATCTTGGAGGTGAATACTTGAGTTACGAGATTGGTCTTCATTTGAAACAATGTGGAATAGTTTCACAACTTATGCCACCTGGAACACCATAACGTAATGGTGTGTCCGAATGTCGTAACCGTACTTTATTAGATACGGTGCGATCTATGATGTCGTAACCATACTTTATTAGATCACGATAAATAGGGCAACATCTAAATCCGTTGAGATGACACTGTATGAACTATGTTTTGGAAAGAAACCTAAGCTGTCATTTCTTAAAGTTTGGGGCTGCGATGCTTATGTGAAAAAGCTTCAACCTGATAAGCTCGAACCCAAATCGGAGAAATGTGTCTTCATAGGATACCCAAAGGAAACTGTTGGGTACACCTTCTATCACAGATCTGAAGGCAAGATATTCGTTGCTAAGAATGGATCCTTTCTAGAGAAGGAGTTTCTCTCAAAATAAGTTAGTGGGAGGAAAGTAGAACTTGATGAGGTAATTGTACCTTCTCCCGAATTGGAAAGTAGTTCATCACAGAAATCAGTTCTAGTGATTCCTGCACCAATTAGTGAGGAAGCTAATGATGATGATCATGAAACTTCAGATCAAGTTACTACCGAACCTCGTAGGTCAACCAGAGTATGGTCCGCACCAGAGTGGTACAGTAATCCTGTTCTGGAAGTCATGTTACTAGACCATGATGAACCTACAAACTATGAGGAAGCAATGATGAGCCCAGATTCCGCGAAATGGCTTGAGGCCATGAAATATGAGATGGGATCCTTGTATGAGAATGACGTGTGGACTTTGGTTGACTTGCCTGATGATCAGCAAGCCATAGAGAATAAATGGATCTTCAAGAAGAAGACTGACGCTAACGGTAATGTTACTGTCTACAAAGCTCGACTTGTTGCAAAAGGTTTTCAACAAGTTCAAGGAGTTGACTATGATGAGACCTTCTCACCCATAGCGATGCTTAAGTCTTTCCAAATCATGTTAGCAATTGCCACATTTATATGATTATGAAATTTGGCAAATGGATGTCAAAACTGCATTCCTTAATGGATTTCTTAAAGAAGAGTTGTATATGATGCAACCAGAAGGTTTTGTCGATCATAAAGGTGCTAACAAAGTGTGCAAGCTCCAGCAATCCATCTATGGACTGGTGCAAGTATCTCGGAAGTTGGAATATACGCTTTGATAAGGTAATCAAAGCATATGGTTTTATACAGACTTATGGTGACGCCTGTGTTTATAAGAAAGTGAGTGGGAGCTCTGTAGCATTTCTGATATTATATGTGGATGACATATTGTTGATCAGGAATGACATAGAATTTCTGGATAGCATAAAAGGATACCTGTATACTATTTTTTCGATAAAAACCTCGGTGAAGCTACTTATATATTGAGCATCAAGATCTATAGAGATAGATCAATACGCTTGATAGGACTTTCACAAAGCACATACCTTGACAAGATTTTGAAGGAGTTCAAAATGAATCAGTGAAAGAAAGGGTTCTTACCTTTGTTGCAAGGTGTGAAGTTGAGTAAGACTCAAAGCCCGACCACAGCAAAAGATAGAGAGAGAATGAAAGTCATTCCCTATGCCTCAGCCATAGGTTCTATATGATATGCCATGCTATGTACCAGACCTATTGTGTACCTTGCCATGTGTTTGGCAAGGGGGTACAATACTGATACAGGAGTAGATCACTAGACAACAGTCAAAATTATCCTTCAAGGACTAAGGAAATATCTCTCGGTTATGGAGGTGATAAAGAGTTCGTCGTAAAGAGTTACGTTGATGCAAGCTTTTACACCGATCTAGTTGACTCTGAGTCTCAATCTGGATACATATTGAAAGTGGGAGCAATTATCTAGAGTAGCTCCATGCAGAGCATTGTAGACATAGAAATTTGCAAAATACATATGGATCTAAATGTGACAAACCTGTTGACTAAACCTCTCTCACAAGCAAAACATGATCACACCTTAGTACTCTTTGGGTGTTAATCACATAGCCATGTGAACTAGATTATTGACTCTAGTGAACCCTTTGGGTGTTGGTCACATGGCCATGTGAACTATGGGTGTTAATCATATGAAGATGTGAACTATTGGTGTTAAATCGCATGGCGATGTGAACTAGATTATTGACTCTAGTCCAAGTGGGAGACTGAAGGAAATATGCCCTAGAGGCAATAATAAAGTTGTTATTTATATTTCCTTATATCATGATAAATGTTTACACTACAAAAAAAGACACATCCATGACATTTTGGGCCGAACGAATTTTTTTCTTGTCATACTTATGACACTTCTATGACGATAATTGTGACAAAACCCGGTATCATCATAGATGTGGTGGGCTCCTACTTCTATGACAAAAATCATGACAGAGAATGGGCTTTTCGTCCTGGGCGGGCCGGAAACACAATTGCATGGCATTATTTGGGCCATCCATGACGGAGAAAACCGTGGTAGAAGCGAGGGCGAGGAAAATATCGGGGGAGTTCCCAGTTACGATGGGTGGTCGGGGGCCGAGCGATGAACGTTTCTCTCGTACGTATGCGCATATGTGCGAGGTGTTGCACTCTAATTGAACCCGAGTGAGGCGTTGGGCTCTATCAGAACCCGAGTGATTGCACTACGGGCTACACATTACTGAACCCGAGCAATCAATCGACCCCTTGCTGTTAACTGAACCCGAGTGATTCCTTTGCTACTGCTGCTAACTGAAGCCGATCGAACACTGCTGCCTCCTTCCCTAGATGAACAGTGAGTGTTGTTGAGGGGGTTTGGATGAACAATTCCCGGTGGGGGGTTGGATGAACAGGAACGCATGGTAGTAGGTCGTTGTCGTTGGATGAGCAGTTCCCCAATCGATCGAGCCTGTGGCTGAGCAGGACCCCATGGAGGGCTGGATGAACATGACCCCGTGGAGGGCTGGATGAACAGTAGCTGGTGGAGGGCTGGATGAACAATAGCCCGTGGAGGGGTGGTTGAACAGGACCCCCGTGGAGAGGGCTGGTTGAACAGTAGCTGGTGGAGGAGCGCGCGGTGGAGGCTAGATGAACAGGAGCCCGTTGATGAACAGACGTAGGTGGAGGCTAGAGGAGGTCGACGGTGGATGAACAGTAGCCCGTGGAGGCACTGGACGGTGGAGATGAACAATATCCCATGGAGTCCCGTTTTGCGGTACGCCACACCCCTCCCGATGAACAGGACCCCCGTTTTGACCGTAGCACTCCAACACAAGCCCGTTTCCTCCGTTTTGCGGTATGCCACACCCCTCCCGATCAACAGGACCCTGTTTCGACCATAGGAGGTCCGTTTCCTCCGTTTTGTAGTATGCCAGACCCCTCCCGATGAACAGGATCCCGTTTCCACCGTGGCTAGTCGAACATAAGGCCGTTTCCTCTGTTCTGCAGTACGCCAGGCCTCGTTTCCATCGCTTGTTTCGTCCAAGCCGGTTGGCTCCTGATGAACAGCACACGCTCCATTGCCTCCCGATGAACATGACGCATTTCGTTGCCTCCCCAGGAACACGACGACGATGCAGTTTCTCCGTTCCGACCCAACCACAGCCATGCACACGAGCCCTGGTCGTATGTATGCGCGAGTAGGCGTTCGAGACCCCGCCCGTATGTACGTACATGGGCGTATTTACTTTCTTGCACCCTGGACGCTGTACATACATGTACATGCTACGTGCGCGCCTCTACTACCACACGTGCGCGCCTCTACTACCACATGTGCCCTTCCTTACACGGCCACGGTTCATCGCTGCAGCTTGCAGACAGACCGATCGACCAGTATGTTCGTACACGTTAGCGACCAGAATGACAACGCTACATACGCTTCGACCGGGTGGGTCCCGACTATCAGGCACTTCCTTGCGTGCGAAGATGTAGCTGGTGGGTCACAACAGTCAGGGGGGCGAATCATTTTTTTGCACGTAATATGGACACACTTCCTTGCGTGCGAAGATGTAGCTGGTGGGTCACAACGTTTTTTTCGTGAAATATGATGGCCCGTCCGGTGGGTCCCTGTTGTCAGGTGGAGGAATCATTATTTTGCGTGTAATAAGGAGGCATTTCCTTGTTGCAGCCGTGGACCCAGCTGTCAACCTCTCCATGTACAGTACTCCTCTGATGGAAGTCGTTCGTTGACCACATTGACCACGCCGTGCTGAAAGCACCAGGGCGGTGGACGACGATGAGGCCTAGGAAGGGGATGATGCGGAGCCGGAGAAGACGCGGCAGTGGATGCCCACATGGAGGGGAGTACGTGGGTTGACTGCTTCGGCTGTGGTGTGAGGCTGCCGTCGTTGGAGAATAACAGGAGGTCTGGGTGAGTATAGAGGGATGGCATGGCCAGCGGTGGCAGCACAGCCGGACACGAGAGGCAGGAGCAGGCGGCACGGCCGACGCTTGTTTGGGCAGCTGGAGCAAGAAGACCAGAGGTTGAAGAAGCACTATGGCCATTGGATGGACATCGTACGGTCACTGGAGCTAGAATCGTTCATATTTACTAAGGTGATAAAGCCCTCCATCCCCGTCATCTTAGTAGGCCCACAAGTCAGCCTCCCATATGGTAGGTTCCAGCTAGCAGGGGGGTATTCATTTTTTGTGCGTAATAAGGAAGCACTTCCTTGCGTGCGAAGATATAGCTGGTGGGTCAGAGCTGTCAGCAGCGGGAACGTTTTTTCGCAAAATATAGAGGCCCTTTCGGTTGGTCCCAGATGTCATGTGGAGGAATCATTATTTTGCGCATAATAAGGAGGCATTTCCTTGTGTGCGGCCGTGGACCCAGCTGTCAGCCTCTCCACGTATGGTCCACGTCCGGTGCATGTCGTTCATTGACTACATTAACCACACCATGCCGAGAGCACTAGGGCGGTGGACGATGGCGAGGCCTAGGAAGGGGACGACGCGGAGCCGGGGAAGACGCGACAGTGAATGCCCACGCGGAGAGGAGTACGAGGGTTCACTGGTTCGGTTGCGGTGTGAGGCTGCCGTCGCCGTAGAATAACAGGGGGTGTGGGTGAGTAGAGGGATGGCCTGGCCAGCGGTGGGAGTAGTAGGGGGCGGTGAGGCCTCTGCGGCAGCACAACCGACCATGGGAGGCAGGAGCAGGCGACACGACCGGTGCTGCTTTAGGCGGCTGGAGCAAGAAGACCAGAGGTTGAAGAAGCACGACGGCCGTTGGATGGACATCGTACGGTCACTGCAGCTAGAATCGTTTATAATGACTAAGTTGACAAATCCCTTGGTACGTGTAAACTTAGTAGGCCCATAGGTTAGCCTCCAAAATGGTGCGCCCCAGATGTTAGGGGGAGGAATCATTTTTTGGGCAGCTGAAGCTAGAATATCCGAGACTGAAGAAGAAGCACGACATCCACTGCATGGATATCCAACGGCCACTGCTGCTAGAACTGTGTGTTGACTATAAGTTGACAAAGCCTTGCATACGCGTCAACTTACTTTTTTTAGGGGGCGCGTCAACTTAGTAGGCCCACAAGTGTGTGGCAGTGAACTTATATCACATTTGCGATTTGTAAGAATGTACAACCCACATTTTTGAATTCTAATGGAATTTACTATAGCCCATTTATAGTTTGTTAAAAGTACAACCCATTTTCTAGTAAGGACAACGATTAATAATTTCAACCAATCGTTCAAAACATAATTCAAAAAAAAAATTCCCACATTTTGATGGGATACAAAATATTTTTATCCCGAAATTTCTAGTCAGATTAAATACAATTTCAATATAAATTTGGATTACGTAAAAATCCAACGAAACATTGCACACACAACAATTAATGAAATTAAAATTTTCAAATTCCAAAAATAATATTTTATAAACTAATCACGTGTTTGGTGCATTTTTTTATAGTTACTGCCTAGTTTTTATAATTACATCCCATTTAATATTTATTAAAGCCCATTTTCTTGTTAAGCCAAATGCATCCCTCTTAGGAAAGATTTGCTGCCCAGCGGGGCGGAGAATAACAAGTTGACCTTGCCTGGGTATTCCTAAAAAAAGTATAGCTGGGCTAGCCATTTTCAGCTTGAAAAAAAGTAATATCTGGGTTGGATATCTGGCCTGGGCTAGACGGGCCATAGCCCGCCCAGTTAATACCCCGCTCTCCTCTGAACAACAATGAAAACATCGCTCAAGAAAAACTCTGCAGTGCTCACACCTCAAAAACACAAATACTACTCGAGCTGCTTGGTCCAGCTATCGGCCGTTCCTTGTGCAATTCTCTCATTTATTGACTACATAGGTTGACAATGGTGTGGGACCGTGATGTCAGGAAACCAGAAGGAAGCAAAAAAAAATAGAGGCACTTGCGTACGTACGGCTATGACCCTAGTGGGTCCCTACTGTCATCCAGTCAAAATAAAAGTCATCTCCTGAATCCTCATGTTCGTTGACCATGTTGACAATGCTCGGCGCCACGGCGAGCGCAACAACTCGAAGGAGGACGGAGAGGGCCTCGCGGGCCCTACGGATGGTCTGATACATCATCTGCTGCTCATTCAGGAAGCCAGGATCATCGGACACCTATGAGCACCTTCGAGAGACTGAGACATCATGAAGCGGTAAGGCCGCGCTTGGGAGCTCTGGTTTATTTCACACCTGTATTAAGATACAAGTGTAACTTACTCGTCATCAGAAACAACGCGTAAAATACAGGCGTAATGAAACCAAGGGCCCGAGGTCTGTAAGTAAAACCGGCAGATTACGCGTGTAATTTGAGAGACCAGTGTATATTTTACTAGTCGAAATCGACCAACCAAGAACTTCGCCCGAGACCATCTGCTTTTATTTACAAGCGTCAGTTTTACAAGCGGTTCTGGTTGGAAAACGATGATCCAATCACGGCCTAAGATGATGAGTTTGTCGGAATATCATATGGTTTCACCTCTAACCTACCCGAGTTGTCGTATAGGCTATGAATGAAACATAAGACAATGAACTTCTGAAGCACAGAAACAACACAAGAGGATGATCTTCTTAACATGCAAATCACGGGCATTAGATCAACATGCAAAACAATATGAAGCATATTCTCAGGAGGCACGGTGAACAGCTCGTGATGCCGCATGCCACAACATTGCAAGCTCAACTTTGCAATCAAACTCACAAGGCCTGGCATTACATAGAAAACATTCAGAACAAACTCTTAAAATACCTTACATAAGTCAACATTCATGTGACTATGCATCTCAGCAGAGTAAATATTTACTTCTGAACCGAAGACAGGAATAGGAAAAACGACCGACGTTGCTCACAGCAAAGGGCGCCCCGCTCAAAAATATCAAATGCATGTCTTCTGGCTAACATCAATGAGCAAAAATTGACAAGGTTTTCCAATTCCAATATATTAAACTAATGTCTTCTTGCTAACATCAATGATTAAACTTTGACAAGCTTTTCCCATTCAAAATATGTAATGCCTATGATTGTGGAACGGGCAGGGTTTGTCATCAGTTTTTCATCTGATAGTCTGGTGGCTCAAGGTGATGATGAATGATTAGAGAACCATTCGATGTATTGTGCATGATGAAGTATTATGGAGGACACGAACCATCTGAACATTCTGTGAAGTTCCACTAAAATCAAGCTGAGCATCCTTGTGGATTTCGTTTTTATATGCTGCCAGAAAACAAAGACACATCAGCACACACATGAATATTGGCCCCAGTGTCAACCCACCAATCGGTGGACTAACAAACTGAAAGTATGGTAAACAGATTACCATACGCACATGCCCCATCATTGTTGCTTAGAGTGACATTGACAGACTTGGAGTCCTGTCCTGGCTTCTTGGTACTTGTTTGCCCAGTGTTCCTCCGAACCACAAGTAAAGCAACCATCTCTCCTTTTGCCTTTCTTCTTACCCTTCTTAATGGCCGACGCTGGCAGCACCATTCAAACATATAGTCCGGTGCCTCAAGGTGATGACGAATGATTAGAGAACCATTCGATGAATTGTGCATGATGAAGTATTATGGAGGACACAAACCATCTAGACATTTTGTGCAGTTCCACTAAAATCAAGTTGAGCATCCCTGTGGATATCGTATTTATATGCTACAAGAAAACAAAGACACGACATCAGATACATGAATATTGGCCCCAGTGTCAACCCACCAATCGGTGGACTAACAAACTGAAAGTATGGTAAACAAATTACTATACCCAGATGCCCCATCATTGTTTCTTAGAATGACATTGACAGTTTTGGAGTCCTATCCTGGCTTCTTGTACTTGTTTGGGCACTTTTTGCCCAGTGCACTCCACGTGTTGTAGAGTTTCCTATGCTCTCTTCAGACTAGTCATGTCGCCAGCGTCTACTAATACCCTATAAAGCTTCTCGGTCATTCCTTGTGTAATGTAGCGCAAACAGTGACTGCTTCTTTCTGCAAAGTGGTAAGACCAACTAGACCCACTAATGCAGCAGTTTGCCTTAGACACATTGGCTCCTTTTGTGCACTTAAACTAAAATCAAAGTCGGAATAAAATCAAGCTTTAATTTTGATATCCCTGTAAGCAACAGTAGGTATAAGGGAAACAATTTCTGAGAAATAACGGTCGATGACTTGTACTCCCAGAAGAAAAACATCTACTGATCTACCTTATCTTAATGGGAAACAAAGCAGGAGAGTAGCAATTCTCAATCAGTAAGATTCATTCATATTAACTGAGACAATATATTAACAATGCCTTGTTTCAATATGTATAAAGAACGACAAAGCAGAAAAGTAGCATTCCTAAAACAATGCGACTGATTCATTTTAATAGAGACACTATCTTAACAATACATTGGTTAAACATGTAGAAAGAACTACAAAGCATGATAGTACCATTTTTAAAACACTGTAACTGATATATAATAACAGAGACATTATCTAAACAATACATTTCTTAAACATGTACTCCGGCCAATTCCTAACAGAAATGGTACTCCTGCCGATCCCTAACAAGTGTCGTAGTTTTGAACTAAGATTCAGTAGTTAATTCTGATAGTGGCATTGCTTAATTATACTAGCGGCATTAGATTAACAAAAAGCATAAATAGTTCTAGGGGAGAGTGGGCGCAACAACAACATGTGCTTCCATCTACTTATAAAGGGGGTGATGCGGAGTTTGTTGTAACAAAGCAACAAGCATCATGTCTGGGTTGGTCCCATTTCTGTTCACTACTTAATGGGAAAAGACAGCAATACAATAGCTTCAATTCAACATTTATTTAAAACAGTACCAATACAAGTAGCACAACATCACAAAACACGCTGCACGATCATGTGGATGAAGGCAAGTACCAACCTGTCATGACGCACACAAGATCACGTAAGAATCTGCCAACACGAATAGGAAATCCAATCTCGTTTTGTGCAGTTGCACTGAAATCAAGCAAAGTCGCTGGTGTGACATTTAAGTTTGCTATAGCAACAAGTTGAATAGATATCCCTGATTTAACAGAGGCAAAAAAGGAAACAATTACTGCCATAAAGGGGGATGAAACATGCGGCCACAAAAAGAAGCAACTACCTTATGTTGATGGAAAACAAAGTATAGGACAGTAGCATTTCTAAAATGGTTGCATTGATTCATATTAACAGAGAAATTCTCTTAAAACAATTCAGTAGTTAATTCTGAGAGTGGCATTGCTTAATTTTACCATCAACATTAGATTAAAAAAAGCATAAATAGTTCCAGGGGAGAGTGGGCGCAACAACACCATGTGCTTCCATCTACTTATAAAGGGGGTGATGCAGAGTTTGTTGTAACAAAGCAACAAGCATCATGTCCGGGTTGGTACCATTTGTGTTCACTACTTAATGGGAAAAGAGAGCAATACAATAGCTACAATTCAACATTTATTTAAAACAGTACCAATACAAGTAGCACAACATCACAAAACACGCTGCACGATCATGTGGATGAAGGAAAGTTCCAACCTGTCATGACGCACACAAGATCACCTACGAATCGGCCACACGAATAGGAAATCCAATCTCGTTTTGTGCAGTTGCACTAAAATCAAGCAAAGTCGCCGGTGTGACGTTTAAGTTTGCTAGGCAACAAGTTGAATAGATATCCCTGTTTTAATAGAGGCAAAAAGGAAACAATTACTGGCCAATAAAGGAGGATGAAACAAACGGTGACAAAAACATGCATCTAACTTATCTTGATGGAAAACAAAGTACGACAGTAGCATTTCTAAAACGATTGCATTGATTCATATTAACAGAGACATTCTCTTAAAACAACATTCATTAAGAATGTAATTTACTTTTAACAGTGGCATTGCTTCAATTTTCTAGCAACATTCTTAGATTAACAACATCAAAATAGATGTATGGGACATGACATGGGACATGGGACATGCCAGCACCATCTGTGTCCACACATATAAATGGGTGATGCAGAGTATGTAGCCAAGCAGCATATCTGCGTTGGTCCCATATTTGTTCTCTTTGAAACTTTTTCCTATGTAAGGGCAACAAATCTAGTCCTGCACAAACTACCCGACCCCCCAGTTTCTTTCCCTTTTCAACAAAGAGATCTGTTCCTTACAGATGTGTGTACTTGGTTACCCCCTTTTCCCTTTTCGACCAACAAAGCGGCTGGATAGCTAGTCTATACTACTTTCCCTCCCTCCTTTCCTCATTGAACTACGTCCTAGATTCATGCTCCACCGCACCGGAGCCTTCTTTCCTCTTTGAACCAAGACATAGATTCGACTATAGAATCGAAAAAGATCCACATGCAGCTAGAGCAATGACGGTTTCAAAGAAACTTATACCTTAGGGTCGTTGGCATGTGGCAAGGCATGCGCAAGAGGCTGGATTTGCCCACACTATGTAAGACAGCAAGGAAGAAGAGGTCGGTGGCCCTCCCGCACAGGCGCTGGGTGAAAGAGAAAAGCACAGCCGGCAGTGGATTGCCTCCCTCACCGAAGGCGATAGAGTGAACGCTGCACCTCCTCCCCTTCCTGGTGCAACGGGATCCGGACGCCTCCTTCGCTAGCTGTGAGGGGGGTGAGAGAGACAGAGGCCACAACACAGTCTTGTTTAGATCTGGTGAAGAGGGTGAGAGACTGTGAATATAGAAAACCCTAGCAAAGGAACGCTGAGCCTCCAACCTGTATATATATGTAGTGCGGCGAGAGTGTGGAGAGTGCAAACCCTAGTGAACAAGCACTGAGGCTCCAGCTTATATAGTGTACTACATATATACTGTATTACGGACTGAGCTCTGGTGCCTTAACTGCACCTGCCTTTGGCTGTATGATAGGTGGGCCAGCGACATTTTGGGCTCACCTGTCATACACCCAAAAGCAGGTGCACTAAGTCAATGAAGCTGCGTCCATATAGTACTCGTGTATACTACTAATATATAGCGGAGTGGTTTTCTTATTGTCTCCATAACAATCGTTTTAAATTGTGTAAGTACGAAATGAAACTCTTTATTTAGGGGCTGCTTGGTTCTAGGCCTAGGAATGCAAATTTTGCCCTACAAATTTTGCCACACTTGCCTAAGGTTAGTTCTTCATAATGAGAGCCACAAGTTGGCAAGCCTAAGGGAATCTTGCCACACTTTTTGAGTGTATGTCATGTGGTGCCCTAGTGTGGCAAGAAGTATATTTCCTAAGGTAAGGCTTGAATGAAACACCCTCCTAAGTTGGTCAAAGTTTCCTAACCTTAGGTGTGGCAACCATAGTCACTAATCAAACATCCCCTTAACGTACTAGTGAAGAAAACTACTACTTTTGATGAACTAACGATCCACGCGTCCTGGTCGCACTTCCTGTCCTGCATGTGTGGTACACTACCCTCCCTTATGTTGTCAGGACCCCTATTCCAAGTCACATCGATCTAGCCGGTAACACCTCATATCACTTTGCGGCCTCACGCACGGTATCCCCACAGGTGTCGCCTTACCATGGCCCGAGACTGTTTGCGCCTTTTGGCTCACGTATATGATAGTGTCGCTAGCATCCATATGACAGAGAACCCGGGATGACATGGCTAGTCATGAACCCAAAGCGGCACAGACCTATTGGGACAGGCATACATGAATCACATCGAGCATGTCGGTCAATAGCGTGTGAATCCGGGCTGTAGCACTGGGCTAACAGGACTCTGGGGAACCCGGACTGTAGGAGGCTAGGCAGGACTCCGGAAGTCACCGCGTGACATTTCCCCGAAGGGACAGACATAGGAACAAAGTGAAACACATGCCGGCCAGTCAAGTGTCCTGAGCAGTAGTGCTGGGCTAGCAGAACTCCGGTGAACCAGGCTGTGGCGGACTACTATGGCTCGAGGAGCACTAGACTACATTTCCCCATAAGAGAGGCTGCCAAGGATAAACAACTAGATTATCGGATCCCACACATACCAAGCATTTCAATCATACACACAATATGCTCGATATGTGTAAATACAACATGGCATCACAACAAAACTCTACAACTCAAGTACTTTATTTAAAGGCTCCGGAGAGCCATACATAACATGTTCATACAGGTAGGGGTCACAAGACCCGACACTAAGTCATACAAGCATACAAGCACATGCGGAAGCAAATAAATCTGGGTACAGACAGTAGAAAGAAAGAAGGCTTGTCGAAGCCTGTCTATCTACATAGGGCCCTCCATGGCGAGAATCACCACCTGGGTGGCAAGTTACTCATCGACGTCGAGGTCTACGTAAAACCCATCGGAGGGGGCGGTGTTGTCATCTGAAAACAGTAATTAAAGCAACATGAGTACAAAGGTACTCAGCAAGTCTTACAACAAATCCTACTATACATGCTTATTCTCAAGAAGGTGGTGGAAGTATTGCAGCAAGCCAGCTTTGACTCTTGGCTAAGCTATCCTACGAGACACCACTGTAAAATAGTTTCCGCACACGAGTCCACTAATCCCCAACACAATACTCCACCGGGGATCCTCCCTCGTCATCCTACGAGAGGGCCATCCTCCGTACTCACACTTATCTTGAGTCTTTTAGTAGTAACCATTAACTTGTCTATGAGCTGTATAGGCAACCAAGTAGTCCTTTACCGCGGACGCGGCTATTCGAATAGATGATGTTAACCCTGCAGGGGTGTACTTCTTCATACATGCTCTCAGCACTTATCATCGTTTACACGACATGTACTCGGCAACCTTCAAGCGTAAGCCCCACGAGGGTGTCGGCCACGGCCTACCTAAACACTCAAGTCTCTAGTCCTGGTTTATCGCCTATCTAGGTTCCATCCGCAGGGAGTCCGGCCGAGGTTTCCACATACGGCCCCGAACGATGTGAACAGGGTTCCCGAGACACCAAACGGGTGACTCGGTACACCGTGCCACGGTGTATCTACCACATCATAGCCCACCCCTAGGCTCAGCGCTACGCACGGCCGCCAACACATAACCTACAAACACCAGAAACTAATTGCAACTCCTGGACAGAGTACTAGGGTGATTAAGAAGCCGAGAGGGTCCATTGGTTTCGGGCCCAATGTATGGTAGTAACTGATTCTTGAATCACACATACAGATCTCAGTTCTTAGGACGACCTCAATGAAACAACCCACCATGTACTCCTACATGGCCTCTCATCGATACCTTTACCAAAACATGTTCAACACATCCCTCACATTACCGACGTAATCATTTCACTCTAGCCCACCACCCAGATGGACCAGACCTGACACAACTCTAAGCATAGCAGGCATAGCAAGGTAGGAAACCCATACATGGCTCAAGCAACTCCTACACATGCTAGTGAGTTTCATCTAGTTACTATGGCAATGACAGGTCATGCAGAGGATAAGGGTTCAACTACCGCAGCACACAGCAGTTTGAAACGTTGTTGTCTTAATGCAGTAAATGAGAGCAGTAGTGAGAACATGGGATTGTATCAATATGATCAATGGGGCTGCTTGCCTGATGGAGTAGTAGTAGGGTACTGCCCTTCAGTTGGATACTCGGAAATATCCTCGTAGGCAGAACCTACCATGAAAGACACCACAGAACACAATCATCACATGGCAATATGCAACAATATGATGCATGCTATGACATGGCAATATGAGGTGTCTGCCTAATGCAATATGAAACAAGTTGGTTTGGGTCCATTTGAGTCAAAGATTCAAATGGAAGCTTATGTTCTTAACCCTTATAAGTGTATTAGCTTGTTTCACCTAAACATCAAGGTTAAAGTATTTTGTCATGCATGAAACCATTACAGATGGAAAGATTGAATTTTTCTGATCAAATTTCATATATAAATCTTTGCATTTGGAGTTACAGATTAAAGTTATGAAATTTTGAAGTTTGTAATATTTTCTGGAATTTCCTGTATAAGAATAATTCCATAATTGAATTATTGCGTCAGCATTGGGTCAAGGTGACGTCAGCAGGTCAAAGGCGCCAGCCCAGGTCAAACCTGACCGGTGGGCCCCGTCTGTCAGTGTAACAACTAACTAACAGAGTTAGTTAGTGTTACATTAGCACTAAACTAGGTTAGTTAGGGCCTGGGCCCACATGTCAATGAGTCAACCTATTAACTAAAGTAATTAGCGTTAACTGATCTAATTCTAAATTAACCAGGGGCATGGCCCACATGTCAGTGACCCTGGGGGGGGGGGTCAAACTGGGTCAGCGGGGTCAAACTTGCCAGTGTTTAGCCGCCGGCAAGGCCAGACGCGGCAGAGTAGCGCGGGTTTTGCACTCCGGCGATGAAATGGACGGCAGAGACCTCCTATGTGTAGCTGGGAGAAGCCGCATCGAGTGGTGGCAAAGGTTGGGCTCAGGGTTGCCGAAAACAATGCCAGCGACGAGCGTTGCGGCTGCCGGAGTTCGGGCGAGGTCGAACTAGTCGCTAGGAGGCACGGCGAGGAGCGTGCGGGGGTGCTACAGGCTCCTGCGAGTGTGTTGAAGATGATGATGTGCTCGGTTGCGAGCCAACGTGGCTGTGGCCACGACGGCGACGTGCGGTGGCGGCGATGGGTGCGGCCGAGCTTGGTGCGGTCGCTGTGGTGCTCGAGAAGGTAAACGGAGAGGATGGGGAGGTGGCTGAGCTCACGGGGGTCACGTCGAGGCAGTCGGTGAGGTCGGGGACGAGCTGATGCGGCGAGGACGGCGAAGGGGATCTCCGGTGGCCGGAGTTGAGGAAGACGGGGTCGGGGCGACTCCAGAGTTGGCGAGCGCTCGGGGCTCGGCCTGCTCGACGTAGTCAACGACGGCGGAGCTCGTGGACACGGTTGCACGGCGCGAGGACGACAGAGGGCGCGACTACGTCAATGGTGCGATGGCAGGGGCGTCGGCCATGGTGGGAGAGGGCAAGGGAGAGAGACAGGGGGAGAATGGGTGTGTCTGCGGGGTCGGAGCGGCGACATGGAGCTCGCCCAAGGTCCCACGGGTGCGAGCGGCAAGCAGGTGGCGCGGTGGCGAGCTCTCGCGCGCCGGCGTCACCTCCCTGCCTGCCTGGCGGGGACGAAGCAGCTGGTTGGCACGGGCCAGCACAATGCTGGGCCGCCAGGTGGGTCGGCTGGTGGCTTTGCCAGGTTAGTTTCCTTTCTCTCTCTTTTTCTGCATTTTTATTTATTCTGTTTTGTGTTTTGAAATAGTAAAAATACTATTTCATTTACAAAAACCCTGAAAATATTCAGAGGCACATTTGAAAATATTCTCAACAGCCTAAAAATACTTTCAGGATTATTTGGGCATTTGAAAATATTTATAGGATTTAAATTTCCCAAATGCAAATAGTAATGAATTAATCCAATGACCTATGATGTCCTAGAAAAGTGTGCACCATTTTTGTGAAAGGTTTTAACCCAAAAAAAGGGTGGACTTTTTAGAAGGGCATTTTAGGTTCATTGAAAAAGTTTTTAGTAAACCCTAGTTGTTCCAGGGGGGTGCTGGGGGTTCTGTCATCCCCATTTCAGTTTTTTGGGAAATTAAACATGATGCAACACACTAATGCGTGAACTAGCTAGGGTGTGACATAAGTGAACAACCAGACATGCACCAAATTATCGGAAACATGTGAGAGTGTGTACAAATAAAGAATTTTAATTTCAATTATCAGAAAGGTTTGAGAGTATGTGCAGTTTGCACTCTCTCAATAATTATGGTTTGTTGTGTTTGGCCTAAACTTGGTCAAACCTTACAAAGTTCGACTTCAGTCAAATCTAATATGTAGAGTAAATAAAAATGGAGGGCTACTACATCTATCCGGGTTTTTAGTCCACACCATTTTTTAATCAAAGTTAATAATTGGACAAATAAAATTACAGGGGAGCTGAAGATAAAGTTGTGAGAAGGCTTAGAAATCAATACAAAACTTATGCTCGTAGTACCAACGTCGATCCTTCTTCGAGGAAGCATTTGGTTCATAGCCAATTGTGTGATAAAATTGCACCAACGTGAAAGATGACTGCGTCTCGAATGCAACGAAGGTGAACTGATGAAGGATATCATCTTTGTGGGTAACAAGCAAAGAGCACTGATGGAAGATAGCTTGTTTTTCGTGGAAAATTGATCAGCTTCACCAGCCGACGCAACCATGAGGCGCAACCATGAGCACCGATAGGTCATCGTGGTGATGCATCATCCATTTGGCATCAAGTTTGGGTGAGGAGCCTATGAAGTTCGACAAATCCTCACTGTGGTCTGTTTCTTCTCATTAATCAAGCTCGAGGAAGGAAGAACCACATGGTAGAGGACAATGAGGCGGAGCAACAATGGTCGTCCAATTTTGTGCAGTTCCACTAAAATTGGGTAAGACATGCCTGGGTATGGAGATACACATTGCTGTTTGCAAAACTAAAAAAAAGGGATATAGTGTTGTTACTTTGTTTTGGCAGTGGTACAAAATTAACAACGACATCTCAATTGTCATTAAGAATTAATGAAAAGTACACCAACAAACAGAAGCATCATGATTATCTTGATGGGAACTAAATCAAGATACCCGAGAAAAAAATCATTTCTTCATTTAACCAGTGATAGTATTAGATTAGCAGCAGCAATAGGAGCATATGGACAATGACCGCACAACCACCATGTACTTTTTGTCGAAACAACATGTATGCCTCCACCGAGGCATAAATCAGGACAACTTTTCGAGTGGCATTTCCTCTATAATAGTAGGTGATGTTGGACCAGCCGACGAACCCTAGCTACTATACACGGGGAGCTGGGGAGTAGTCGCATAGAAGAAAACACGCATGCAGCAACCTGGGGAGCTGGACTAGTACAATAAGTTATAACTCAGGTGGGCAAGATGTCGCTTAGGCGGGCGGGCGGGATCTACCCACACGACGGCAGCGAACAAGGGCGCGGAGGACCTTCATCCGCGCCAGTGCCGGCTCTGAGAGGACGGTGCGCATCAGCTTCCTCCATCGCCGACGGCGACAACGTCAACGCTATACCTCCTCACCTCCCGCAGCAGATGGGATTCGTCCGGATCTGTGACCACCGGTGAGGAGAGAGATAGAGCTGACACTGTCATCTTGTTTTGATATGGAGAGGGTGAGAGAGCGAGACGCGAGAAACCCTATCAAACAAGAGACTATATATACAATGGAGTAAAAAAATCGAGACCGACTACCTTGAAGCTACAAATATGGTGAGGATTAGGAATGAAGATCTTGATAGATCTCGGTTTGGTTTTTTGGTGCGTGAGATTAGATCTCTCATGGCACTCCGAAATACTTGTATTGCTCATGTTCAATGACACAACAACATTGTCAGTCACACTTTAGCTCATTATGGTAGGACTAGTGGTCGTATCGCTATTTGGCTAGGTTCAGGCCCTGATGGCATTGTCAAACTTTGTAACTCCGAGTGTAGCCTGGCTACGTGAGTAATATAAGTTTGTACCCGCAAAAAAACATAGACATGCATATCCGTGTTTACGTAAAATTCCATCTCCATCTCCATCCCCAATCATATTTGTCCTACTGGCACATTATTTACGTTGTTAATTATATATGCAGCAATACTAACGCACATCATCTCTTGTTTGCGGGCGTCCGGACCGCTGCCATGCCCGCTCCTGACCAACCCGAACCCTCTTCATCACCCACGCATGCTTCCCGCTCGAGACAGTCAGTGCCGCATTCATGCCCGGCCAGAGCGGACGCAACCTCTCACTGGCGCCGACATTGAAGCGGCGCGTCGGCCGAGAGAGCGTCGCCCGCACCGCTTCCTGGTGCATGCGACTGCTCTGCATTCAAAGGTCGCAATAGAAGGCCACAACATGCATGCAAAAAGTTCTTGGGAGTCCGTGCTACAGCTAGCTGTCCTCCCCCAACTCGTCAATCTCTTCCAGTGGTGCTAGTACTCCATGGCATGATCCATCGACAAGAAGGCGGGAAAGTTATCGTATACTCAGTTTGCGGTGAGTGGCATGTCGAGCGACCGTGTGGGGTGGAGGCGTGGAGGAGGGTGAGACACGAACACGATAGACGTGATTTAAACGTTGGTTTTGCTCGATGGCACGATCCAACGAAACGAAACATTGGTTTCTCTACGTTTCCATTTTTTCTCCAGAAAAGCAGAAACTTTCCACTCCATTTTCATTCCTAGTCCAAGGTTGCCCCATTACAACATGCCATCAAATACAAAGGAAAACTAACACGCATGCTGATGCATCTCAATGATTCACAGATCATAACCAATTTTTACTTCACAAATAAAGACAAAAGTTGTGAGAGCGTGTACAAAAGAAAAACTACTGATGGGGTCACTATGAATTAAACCCTAAACCCTAAACATGATTTAATTTCCTGGCTAGGTAGAACCTATCGAAGGAAAGACAGCTGGCACTCTCGGATCATACGATGCTTTTGTGCAGTTCCACTAAAATTGAGCTGAGCATCCCTGATGGCAAAGATATTGAAGAACTATGATTAGAATAACAGTACTGGCACTAGTTCATGAGACATAAATGCATCACAAATAGAAGCCGGTAGAGGTAGAGAAAGATTGACATGGAGATGGAGCTACGTGGGGAGCTGCGGTAGTGGAGCAAGCCGGATCCAAAAGGAAGATGTACTACTACATGGGACGTCGGGATGTAGCTGGAAGGGCGGTTGGGACGCGCCGACTGTGGGTTTTCTCCCTCGCCGATGTCGACCGCGTCTACGCAGAACATTGTTCCCTTCCCTCGGCGGCGGGATCAGGCCGGATATGTGACCAGCGGTGTGGCCACCATCGTTCTATGCTTGTGAAGAGAGCAACCCAAGAAAGCAGGCTTGTAGCTTAGGCTCCTGCTAGTGTATATATAGTGGTTTTCTTTTTCTCTCCATATCAACCATTTTATATTGCGTACATGTCATTGAAGAGTGAAATGATGGTTGCTTCTTCCGATTAACTTACTGTGTGATTTGACTGCTCCTTAGTGGCCCCTACACATACCCCCTACGTGTATGACCATTCCTGAGTCTCACTTGTACTTATCTCTATTTTCTTGCATGCCACGTGAGTAGACAGGATGCGCATACAGGAATTTTGTTACTGCACGTTGTTACGTATAGTACTATACTACTAGTACCTACTCCCTCCTTCCGGTTCACTACTGGTACTCCCTCCGTCCTAGCTTATTGGCCCCCTTTGTACTCAATTTATGGGCTTGTTTTCCTCAAGAAATTGTCTTTACCAATGTATTAATATCGGGAATGCATGCGTGAACAACGAATGATTAAACCTTGCATGCAACGTTTTGACAAAGCATTGACTTATGAACATGTGAATGTAAGGGACTACAACCTCGTGCATGCATGCAACAGTCACACGTACACATGGCCGCAAAAACGGGCACGACGCCCTAATGCATGCATGTCTGAGCACATGACGGAACACACACGGTCACACTCAAGTGCTCAACCTACACATGCATGCACACACATACTCAGCCAAGGTGAGCTAGTGACAGTATAAACATCGGAAAATGTATATATTGAGCGCAATGAGCGTATTATGAAGTCCACTGACCGTATTTTTACAAATATACTGTGACAGACAGTGTATTTTTCTCGTTTGAAATTAAGCCATATTAACCAGAAAGCAGGCACTATGGACTAGCATTACTTTGCCGTGTCCTGTCAACTTGCCGAACAAGGAGAAGCTTGCAGGACGGGAGAAGCTTGCGTGCGGTGGCTCACAAGACATGGAGAAACTTTTGACTAATACAAGCTCTCCCTCGCTCAGGCGGTGGATGTGCAACAGTTAATTTCAGTGTCAGATTGCCAAAAGCATACACTATACTAGTACTTGTATTATCATTCGACTTCCCGAAGAGGCAAACAGCCAAGCGCAAAGTTTACTAGTACTAGTACTACTACTATAGAGGCATCTACTATACTATACTAGGAACTAGATGGAGGAGCGTCTGCACTGTTATTATATTTTAAAAATGTGATAAAGCAATCTTCAACACATTTGGTTCTCTTCGAGGGTTCTCGCATGTGATAATGGAAGTTGATTGCATGGAACACTCGCCACAATTCTCGCTTAATTTTGCCTTACATCCTTTTACAAATAGGAGCACTCGGTAATATTTCCTCTGTTTTTTGTTATTCAGCATGTAAATAGGTCAGCAAACCTTGCGGCGCATCTTTGTGCGAACCGTGCTTGCTGCACTTTGAATGTGGCCAAGAGCTGGCTTGATGAAACACCTCGCTTCCTTCCATTTTTTTGCGGGGTACCTCGCTTCCTAGTGACCAGTCTCTTGGCTGATCATCCTAAGAATGCTTATATATGAATAAAGCTCTCTCATTTACCTGCAAAAAGATGAAGCCATATTAATCGGAAAGGAGGGAGTATGGACTCGCACTACTTTTTGGTGTGTCCCGTCAACTCGCAGAAGGAGGAGAAGCTTGCAGGACAAGGTGAAGCTCGCTTATGCCTTTTGACTAATGCAACCTACCCTCGCCTAGGCAGTGGACATGCAACAGTTCATTCGGTGTCAGATTGCCACAGGCATACACTATAGTACCCAACATGCGGAGTACCATCATTGTTCGACTTCACGAAGAGGCGAAGAGCCAAGCACAAGTGAGGGAGTCCTGGATTAGGGGGTATCCGGACAGCCGGATTATATCCTTTGGCCGGACTGTTGGACTATGAAGATACAAGATTGAAGACTTTGTCCCGTGTCCAGATGGGACTCTCCTTGGCGTGGAAGGCAAGCTTGGCAATACGGATATGTAGATCTCCTTCCTTGTAACTGACTCTGTGTAACCCTAGCCCCCTCCGGTGTCTATATAAACCAGAGGGTTTAGTCCGTAGGACCAACAACAACAATCATACCATAGGCTAGCTTCTAGGGTTTAGCCTCTTCAATCTCGTGGTAGATCAACTCTTGTACTACTCATATTATCAAGAACAATCAAGCAGGACATAGGGTATTACCTCCATCCAGAGGGCCCAAACCTAGGTAAACATCGTGTCCCCTGCCTCATGTTACCATCCGCCTAGATGCACAGTTCGGGACCCCCTACCCGAGATCCGCCGGTTTTGACACCGACATGGTGCTTCCGTTGAGAGTTCCTTTGTGTCGTCATCGTTAGGCTGTATGGCTCCTTCAATCATCGATAGCGATGCAGTCCGGGGTGAGACTTTTCTCCTCGGACGGATCTTTGTATCCGGCGGCTCCGCACTGCGGGCCAACTCGCTTGGCCATCTGGAGCAGATCGAGAGTTACGCCCCTGGCCACCAGGTCAGGTTTGGAAGCTTAAAATACATGGCCGACATCCGCGGAGACTTGATCTTCGACGGATTCGAGCCCCTGCCGAGTGCGCCGCATGGTCACGATGAGCATGATTTAGCTCTACCATCGGGCAGTGTTCAGGAGACCGCACCGGCAACCGCTCCGACCCCCAATTCGGAGCCAATTGCGCCATCCATGGACGGGTGGATAGACCCCGCCACGGAGGCCACATTCTCAGCGGCGATCGAGCCAAGTACCGACCTTACCCTTCAGGGAGCCGTGACGCCGAACTGCCGGATTCTTCCCCGGCCACGGACTCCGAACCGCCTGGTCATGGAGTTCACCTCCGCGGATATCCTTTAGCACTCTCCCTTTGGCGACATACTGAAGTCATTAAGGTCTTTCTCCTTGTCAGGAGAGTCTTGGCCGAACTATGGCCAGCCAGATCGGGATGCGGACGATGAAGAAATTTGCCACCCACCCACCACCCACTTAGTAGCCACTGTCGAAGATTTGACTGACATGCTCGCCTTCGACTCCGAAGACATCGACGGTATGGACGACGATGCAGGAGACGGATAGGAGCCACTGCCCACATGGCACTGGACGCCCACTTCATCATATGATGTATACATGGTGGACACACCCAAAGAAAACGACGACGAGGAACGGAAGGACACAGCGAAGGATCGTTCCCTCGAGAAGCAGTCAAAGCAGCGGCGTAAGCGCCGCTCCAAATCCTGCCTCAGCAGAAACAACGATCATATAGACCCAGCGATAGAGCAGGGTGAGCCAGCGGACGACAAACATGGTATTGAGCCACCGTCCGACCATGGCAACACGGAGAATCAAACCGAACAACCCAACTCCGGCGAAGATAACAGTCCGGATGACATCACACCAGACAGGCAGCCGGAGCAACAGAATACCCATCAAATGCTTGTTGCTAGTGCGAGGAGTCTGAAAAAGCAGAAGCAAAGTCTCAAGGCTGCACAAGACACACTCAGAATTAGATGGAGCGAAGTACTCAACACTACAGCAAAGTACAGCGGTAATCGCCACACAAAGAGCTACCCAAAGCGAAAGCTGCTACCTGAATTTGATGAGGAGGCCTTAGATCCCCCGCAATCAAAAAACAAAACAGCCATCTAGTCGGATAGACGACCTCGTGGCCAACATAGAGCGGAAAATGACGCCGCACACAAGCCAGTACGCGATCCATGTGAGGGCTCGCATCAGAAGGACGGCGCAACCAGATCCATCTACGGGCCACGCAAGCGCGCTCCAGCATGCAATGCAACACAACAAAAATACGAACACCATGGTACACCCAAATACAGGGGTGCCGCACACCCCCTATGTTTCACTGATGAAGTGCTGGACCATGAATTTCCAGAGGGATTCAAACCCGTAAACATAGGCGTACGATGGAATGATAGACCCTGGGGTCTGGATTGAGGACTACATCCTCCATATCCACATGGCTCGAGGAGACGATCTCCACGCCATCAAGTACTTACCCCTCAAGCTCAAAGGGCCAGCTCGGCACTGGCTTAAAAGCCTCCCCGAAAACTCCATTGGAAGCTGGGAAGAGCTCGAAGACGCTTTTCAGGCAAATTTTCAAGGGACCTATGTCCGACCACCGGATGCAGACGATTTAAGTCATATAACTCAACAGCCCGGAGAATCAGCTCGGCAGTTCTGGAATAGATTCCTCACTAAAAAGAATCAGATAGTCGACTGTCCGGACGCCGAAGCCTTAGCAGCTTTCAGGCACATCGTTCGAGAAGAATGGCTTGACAGACACCTCGGCCAAGAAAAGCCGAGAACAATGGCAGCATTAACAAGCCTCATTACTCGCTTTTGCGCGGGCGAGGACAGCTGGTTAGCCCGATGCAGCACCAATGACCCAAGTACATCCAAAGTCAGGGACGGAAACGGGAAGCCACGATGCAGCAAAAACAAGCGCTGAGATAAAGAAGACAACCCGAAGAGCACGGCGGTAAACGTCGGATTTAGAAGCTCTCGGCCAGGTCAGCAAAAGCTGCCCTCCAAAGGCAACAGAGATGAACTGTCCAGCCTGAACAAGATTCGGGACAAACTATGTCAGATCCACAGCACCCCCGATAAACCTGCAAATCATATCCATAGAGAATGTTGGGTCTTCAAGTAGTCCGGCAAACTCAACGGCGAACACAAGGGGCAGGATACACCAAGCGAAGACGAGGACAAGCCTCGCAAGTAAAGCAATGGGGAACAGAAGAAATTCCCACCAGAAGTCAAAACAGTAAATGTGTTACACGTGATGAAGGGGAGAAACAAAGCGATACTCCTAGAGACACATGCCCCAGGGCCTATCGACGCGGAGTTCTGCCAATGGTCATCCAAACCGATCACCTTTGACCATCGGGATTACTCGGCAAGTATCTGGCATGCAGGATGGGCTGCCTTGGTGTTAGACCCGATAATTGACAGATACCACTTCACACGAGTCCTGATGGACGACGGCAGTAGTTTAAACCTGATATATCAGGAGACAGTCCGCAAAATGGGGATAGACCCAACAAAAATCAGCCATAGCAATACTACCTTTAAAGGAGTAACGCCAGGCCCAGAAGCCCATTGTACGGGCTCCCTGCTACTAGAGGTTATATTCGGCTTTCCCGATAACTTCCGCAGTGAAAAGTTAACCTTCCACATCGCTCCGTTCCAAAGTGGCTATCAAGCACTACTCGGACGCGAAGCTTTCGCTTGCTTTAACGCAATACCGCATTGCGCTTCTCTCATGCTTAAAATGCCCGGTCCACATGGCATCATTACAGTAAATGGAAATATTGAGTGTTCCTTGCGCGCGGAAGACCGTGCGGCTGCCTTGGCAGCCGCACACTAGATGGCCTCACCAACTAGAGCATCTGACAGGTCGCTAAGACCACAGACACAGTTAGACGAGTCCAGTGTAGCTATATATAATTGATACAGGTTTGACGACTGTACCCCTACAACAATACAAGGGGCTCAACGCGTGTGAACAAGTGATAATTTGGCTCAACTTTACTCATCTGGAACTATTCATGGTTTATTTAGTATAACCTACCTTTTGCATGACAACTTTTTAGCTAAGTTCCTCTCTTTTACAGATGACCATCGTGCTACACTCGTCCAGGATATGGCACAACGGAGACACATGCGCAGACGTGTAGCAGGGACCCGTTCCAAGGATTCTTTTTAGATTAAGACCCTGCGTAAACCTTTTTTACTATGTCTTGTTGATACACATCCCCCGGATTCTCAGTACAACTGAGAAGGATGCTGACATATTGGCATGTGGCCACGTCAGAATATTGCATGTACCTGGACACCAGAGGCTTATTACAAAGGGCACTGTTTAGCCCGGTTTACATCATAAAGACCGAATACCTTAGGGAGTGTTCGGTGTCGCGAGTTTGGCCTTATATGCATCAGCTCTGAATCATGTCTTCGGTCAAATGTTGGGTTTGCCCGACTCTTGTGTTTTGCTGCCTTACGTTCCGCTCTATCGGCTAAGGCGGCACCAGGAGAACTACTGTGATTGTGCCATGGTTCATGCGGACGAGCACCTCAGTAGAGAAAGGCGAAAATTGACTGTCATGATATAGCGTGAGACTGGTCAACCACTCGATGACCTAGCGGAATCTTCGGGAATCCTCCGCCTTAACAAAGGGTCGTTTCCCGACCAGGCATGTACGCGCCCCGAATTCGGATGAGCGCGGAGCCACCAGGGGATATATAGTAGCCACACTGTCAAACTCCTCTAGCTAAGTGAAAGTGTTAAAGCATTATAGTCCGATTGCCTAGTTCGCTGCGCTATCACCTCCTTAATGGACCAAGACGTTGGATCAAGTGTGAACATGCGTCTTCTGCGAGCACCCCCGCATTATATGCGCGGGGGCTGAAGCCGACGACTGCCATCTTTCAGGTTATATACATATATACATAAACGGCCGCACAAGAGGCATCATAGTACTTTCGGGCAAAAGTATAAATACAGCCTTGATAAACTCAATAAAACATTGTTTTTACAATGGGAATACATGTCACTCAAACATAATATTCTTCGAGCACTGAGCCTCTATCAAACGAGCGCCTTCAAGAACTTCTTCAAAGTAGTGCTCGGTAGCCACTCGCTCTATGGCCGAACCCTGTGCCGCAACAGTGGTGGCATCCATCTCCGCCCAGTACGTTTTGACACGGGCACGGGCCATCCGTGAACCTTCTATGCACGCCGACCTCTTTACAGTATCGATGTGTGGCACAACACCAATGAATTGTTGCACTAAGCTAAAGTAGTTATTTAGCCTTGGCCCTCGCGGCCACAGATGATCCACAATGTACCTCATGGCAAGTCCGGATAATCTATTGAGCTCGGCCCACTCGGCCATTTGCTCATTCAACAACAGCGGACGGGCTGGAGCATGAAACTATGACCAAAACAGTTTTTCCACTTCGTGATCTTTCCGATCCTTGAAGTACTCGGCCGCATCAGCAGCACTTGCAGCCAAATCCACGTAGGCGTCCGCAAAACTCCATAGCCGGTCTAGAGGTGCATACTTCGGATCCCCGAACCTAGTCCGCAACAACAGGGCACATCTAAAAATGTGCGGTACTGTCAACAATGTACATCATTTCGTGTACCTCAAAACCGGTCAGTAGACTCAGAAAGGCTTCGTGCAACCCGCTTTCGGCGGACGAAATCCTTTCAATCACCGTACCCATCAATGTGCGGTGCTCTTATGAGATAGCCGCTTGCTCTAGAAGATCCCTCGGTACGTCCGACCGCACACCAGATGGTGTCGGACTCTTTTGATTGCTCTCTTCAAGAACCGGATACTTAGGAGTTTGGGTGGCCATAGGATTACCTTCTGGCCTTGCCAGATCAGGAGAAACCCTCCACGATGACACCTCGGGGCCGCCCGCCTCGTGAGGCTGTTTGGCAGGGGGAGGCGTTTCGCTCTCCATTATCTCTGGAAGAAGATCCCCTGAAGACGAGCTCTGCTGAGAAGGGCTAAGATCCGAACTGCAAGATAAATGCTTCGATTATTTTCCTCAGAAGTAAAACAAGATATTTTCATTATTAAGTACCCTTTTACTTACAGCTCGGTGGAGGGCTGATCCCCTTGAGGGCATAGTGCGGCCAGGGTATCCCCCAGGGCAGGACCCTCCGGCGAAGATTTCTTCCCCCATTTGGAGACCATTGTCTCTGGGTCCATAGAGGCGGTTCTCTTCCTTCCCTGGGGAGAGGAAGTTTTAGTTCCTCCTCCTCGGCTAACCTCCTTCCTGGAGGCGCTAGCCTCCTTGTTCCCCCCTTTATCTTCTCCTGAGGGTGCTTGATAAGGCGCGATCTCCAGCATCCTGGTCAGCACGGGATTTGGTGAGGTCTCATGGAGGGGGGCCGGACACCTGATCAACTTTGCCTTCGCTATCCAATCCTGGTCAAAGAGCGGCTTTTTTAGGGCAATGTTGCGATAAATAAACGGATAGTGTGTTTGGATGTGGGGCTACTTACTTGGGTATCCGGGCGATTGCAGCTCAGACCTGCATCCTCAGTGATGTCCGGACACATCATTTGTGGTCCGAAGAACAATTTGTACATCTCTTCATGCGTCATGCTGAGGAAATGTTGAATAGCTCGCGGTCCTTCTGGGTTGAATTCCCACATTCAAAGGTGCCGGCGTTTGCAAGGCTGGACTTGACGAACTAGCATAACTTGCACTACCGTAACCAGACTGAAATCTCCCTCAAAGAGATCTTGGATACGACTTTGCAGTATTGGCACGTCCTTGGCTGGACCCCAGCTCAGCCCCCTGCTGATCCATGACATCAGTTGTGGTGGGGGGGCCTGAGCGAAAGGTGGGGGCAGCTACCCACTTGGCACTTCGGGGAGCTTTGATGTAGAACCACTCCCGCTGCCACAATCCGGACACCTCTGGGAAGCAACCTTCAGGCCATGGAGCGCCAGCAAATTTGCTTATTAAAGCACCTCCGCACGCTGCGTGCTTCCCCTCAATCATCTTTGGCTTCACATCGAAGGTCTTAAGCCACATGCTGAAGTGAGGGGTAATGCGGAGGAAGGCCTCACATACTACAATAAATGTCGAGATGTGAAGAAGGGAATCCGGGGCCAGATCGTGAAAATTTAGCCCATAATAGAACATAAGACCCCTAACAAAGGGATCCAGAACGAGGCCTAGTCCTTGGAGGAAGTGGGAGACGAACACGACACTCTCGTTGGGTTCGGGAGTAGGGACGACCTGCCCTCGGGCAGGCAGCCAACGGGAAATTTTGGCGGTCAGATATCTGGCCTCTCTCAACTTCTTGATGTCCTCCTCCGTGATGGAGGAAGGCATCCACCGACCTTGAAGGTTAGATCTGGACATAGTTGAAGGTCCGAAGTGCCTAAACCTGAGCTTTGGGTGTTGGAACTCGAGGCGGGAGGCGGATTTGATTGAGCACGAGAGGGAAAAACAAAAAGCCTTGTCCCCTTTATAAAGAGGGTGAATATCAAGCATCCTCCTCGTGGCCGTTTGGGACTTGCCTAAGATCTAGGAGTCCCACCAATAGGCACGGTTGGGTTACCCACGTCCGTATTGATGAGAATCCCGTTATAAAGGGGACATGATCTCTGCTTCGACAAAACATGCCAAGGAAACCGCCTCGCGAAACACGCTGAGATGGGTTATGAAAAATGATCCGAATAAAGACCTGGCTATGGCATGATGTCACACTGTAGGGTACGTCAGCAGATTAGATTTGTGGAAATATTATTCTCTCTATGGTGGTATGTGGAACTTGTTTTGCAGAGCCGGACACGATCCTCATGTTCAAAATCTTCTATGAAGTATTCTGAGGAGGAACCCGCCTTGCAATGCCAAAGACAATCTGGGCGCTGGACTCATCATCGTTGAAGCCTGGTTTAGGGGCTACTGAGGGAGTCCTGGATTAGGGGGTATCCGGACAGCCGTATTATATCCTTTGGCCGGACTGTTGGACTATGAAGATACAAGATTGAAGACTTCGTCCCGTGTCCGGATGGGACTCTCCTTGGCGTGGAAGGCAAGCTTGGCAATACGGATATGTAGATCTCCTTCCTTGTAACCGACTCTGTGTAACCCTAGCCACCTCCGGTGTCTATATAAACCGGATGGTTTAGTCCGTAGGACCAACAACAACAATCATACCATAGGCTAGCTTCTAGGGTTTAGCCTCTTCGATCTCGTGGTAGATCAACTCTTGTACTACTCATATTATCAAGAACAATCAAGCATGACGTAGGGTATTACCTCCATCAAGAGGGCCTAAACCTGGGTAAACATCGTGTCCCCTGCCTGCTATTACCATCTGCCTAGACGCATAGTTCGGGACCCCCTACCCGAGATCCGCCGGTTTTGACACCGACATCAAGGTTTATAGTTGTACGAGTAGTACTACTACTAGAACCGCATGGTGGAGCGTCTGTACTCTTATTTTATTTTAATCTCTGATAAAGTACACATTTATTCGGGAGAAGGGTGGAAAACGGCAGCCCAATGGTAGTGTTAAAAAACATCAAACATGTAATGATGATATTGATCAACCATGCTCGAATATATCTTGGCCTCCGTGCGAGCCCATCTGTGTGTTCTCGCTCCTCGTCTCTCTCAAGGAACGGCGGGTTGCCAATTTTGCCATCAATTGAGACCAATTTGCTCACACTCCGGTCCCACATGTCAGTGGTATGCAAAGAGGAAGTGCATTGACCGACTGGCCATACGCGTACTTGGTTTTCCACCTTCAGGCCATGCTTGGAATGGTTGTATTTCAATACGTAGGCATATAACTTACACCCGTAAATTACTGGCTGCTATGCAAATTCCAGCCGAAATTGAAACGACGGGCGCAGGTGTTTATTCTTTACAAGTGTATTCAAAAGAGAAACGATGATCCAAACAGGGCCTCGTACTACTCCTCCCGCCGTCATAGTTTACAGGACGCGCTTCATTCTGATGCATTTCTCTCCATGCGTTTCCACCACCAGAGAGAGTTTAGAGCGTATTGATGGTTGCTTCTTCCGAGCAACTTACAGTGGGAAAGGTGGGGCTTATGATTTGACTTCTCATTACTACTCACAAAGTTGTGAGAAGGTGTTAAATTAAAATTGATCCATGCTTTCATTGGCAGGAACGCCCCCCATCTCTGTCTAAATGAACAAGGCATATTGGGAAAAAAGTAGCTGTCTGGAGCATGCAACATTCCGATCATTTTGTGCACTTCCACTAAAAGAGAGCTGAGTGTCCCTGTTCCAAAGATATTAAGTGTGATTACGATAATAGAGGACTGTTGATGAAACAATAAACACACAAATAGAAGCCAGTCACCTTTGCAGTCTCTCTTAAGACTAACTAGTTGGAGAAGATTAAGCAAATAGTTGTGGAAGATTAGGCTCGGAGATGGATGAGGAGGATAGAGAAAAACCAATCTCCCTTTGTGCAGTCGCACTGAAATGTAGACGTTGACCGTGTGACACTTTAATACAACTACACAAAACACTCTTAAGAAAAAAGTAATTTGTGCAGTTCACCAAAAGGTCGCAATAGCAACGAGGTGAAATGGATAGCCCTGTTTGCAAGAAAGAGGTAGAAAGGAAACAATTACTGGCCAATAATAGTTGATGACACATGTGTCATGGATTTGTCACGACAGATGTCCTAGTGTGAGGACTTAGTCATGAGGCCAACGCATCTATGCGGTAGCTTGAGAGGGGTTGATCGGGATGAGAGACGCGAGGAGAATCAACACACAAGACAAGGGTTTATACATCTTCGGGCCCCGGGAAACATCATCCGGTAATAACCCTACATGCTGTTTGTGGCTTGGTCTCATTATCATCACGAGGGACTCGTCATATCTCCGGATCTCCTAGTTGTGTCTTGCCTTAACGATTATTCAACCTGTCCATCTTGGGGTGCCTCGCCCCTCCTTATATAAGTTGAAGGGGCGGGTTACATGTAGAGTCCAACTCGGATTAAGACTTACACAATTCTGACTTCACATCACGGGCTTCTCTCCATGGGCTTCTCAATGTCTTGGGATTCTTAACGTCTCGGGCTTATTAACCCCAGGCGACTCTGTCTGCCGGGATATAACTGTCTCGCGGATTACCATCTGGCTTACAATCTGACTTATAATCTGGCTTATAATCTGTCCGCCGGCTTACCATCTGGCTTAACATCTGCCTTCTTATAATCTGACTTAACATCTGCCGACTTATAATCTGAATTAACATCTACTGGCTTATAATTTGACTTAACATCTACCGGCTTATAATCTGACTTAACATTTGCCGGCTTATAATCTCTTTTGCAAGAGAAACGGCTTTCCAGCCACTATCTCTTTCCCCTGCCGAACCTCCTCACGGAGTGCTCTGGACTCTGATCGCGCTTCTCTTGCCTCCTGTCGGGCCTTGTCCAGTTCAACCGTTAAGGCTTCATTCTCCCTTTCAAGGAATTCGCAGCAGCCAGCAGCATTCTCCAAAGCAAGTGTCATCATGGATACCTTCTCCTCGCCCTGGCATCGCGCAACTTGTTCGGCCTTTAGTTCAACCGATGCCTCTTTAGCAGCGACATCACTAAGCCGGACCCGCTCCTTGGCCCGGACTAGCTCCGCCCGAAGTGCCTCCACGGCGGCAGCACCATCTGCATTGTATAATATACAACACTTTCCCGCATCAAGCACACTGGTGTAAAGAATGTTCAAAACACACACCTTGCGAGTCGTCAAGACGCCTGTTGATCAATGCAATGTCATCCTCCACAATATCCAGCTTATGCTGTAGTTCGGCCACCTCCGTATTCTGGGCAGCCATAGGAAGGGCAACAGCCTGTATTTCAAAATAAACCAAGGTTAATACCTAAGCATAAATCTTTGATCCCCCGATCGATTCCTTCGGAAGACAATCCGAGTCTCAGGGGCTACTGCATATACAACAGGTGCATTCTGTCAATGAAATTCAGTTGATAAAGCTACATCACAAACCTCAAAACCTCTTAGAAGGCTCGTAAAGGCCTTGTTCAATCCACTCTTTGCGGATAGAACCCTTTCGATCACTGTAACCATCAAGGAATGGTGCTCGTCTGAAATGGACGCTCGTCGTAGCATGTCCGTCAGCATCTCTGGCGCTCCTGGGTCTTTGGAAACCACTGCCGGAGTACGACATTCCAGTGAAGGAACTCGCTTGCTTGCCTCCAGAACCATCTCCGGCTATAAACCGGACGGTTCGGGAACACCAGTCTCGATCCCGGGACCTCGAGTTATGGAGGCACCCCCTTCAGGCGCCCTTCGGGATGATATGTCAGTATCATCTTCTTTGTTGGGCGATGAGGCCGGAGGAGGCGTGTCACTCTCCATCATCTCCGGAAGAAGATCTCCCAAGGAGGAGGACGATTGAGAAACACCAGGTGTTAACCTGCATGGATGAACATACGATCACTTCACTAGCGGGAAAAAATAAGGTACGTTCAAAGTGCCCCAGCTTCACTTACGGTTTGCCTCGAGGTTCGTCCTCATTATCAAACTCTACGGCAGCCTCGCTCGCCCGGCCCAAGCCGCTCGACGACGACATTTTTCCTCTCTTGGAAGGTTTCCCCTCCAGATCTTCGGAGGCGGCCCTCTTCTTGCCTTGGAGGACCCCCTCCGCACTCTTGCCCTTGGGCAAAAGGACTTCGGTTTTCCCGAACGCGGCCACCTGATACGGTGTCGGGACTAGCATCCTCGTTAGCAGGTCAGTCGCAGGGCCTTCGGGAAGAGGCGCCGGACACCAAATCAGCACCACTTTCTTTATCCAGTCCTGTACAGGGACGGATTGTTCAATATCTTGTTAAGAGATACCTGAATGGAAGGTGCTCGGATACCGAATACTTACCGAAGTGTCTGGATGATTGCATTCAAGGCCAATGTCTTCGGTTTATGCGTAGATGAAATTGCATGCTACGTTCCCCAACAATGGTATCAGAGCCAGGTTTATGCGTAGATGATATGCACGAGTAGAACACAAAGAGTTGTGGGCGATAATAGTCATACTGCTTACCATCAACGTCTTACTTTGATTCGACGGTATTGTTGGATGAAGCGGCCCGGACCGACATTACATGACCGCGTTCATGAGACTGGTTCTACCGACGTGCTTTGCACACACGTGGCTGGCGGGTGTCTGTTTCTCCAACTTTAGTTGAATCGAGTTTGACTATGGCCGGTCCTTGTTGAAGGTTAAAACAACACACTTGACGAAAAATCATTGTGGTTTTGATGCGTAGGTAAGAACGATTCTTGCTAGAAGCCCGTGGCAGCAACGTAAAACTTGTGACAACAAAGTAGAGGCCGTCTAACTTGTTTTTGCAGGGCATGTTGTGATGTGATATGGTTAATACATGATGATATATAAATTGTTGTATGAGATGATCATGTTTTGTAAAAGTTATCAGCAACTGGCATGAGCCTTATGGTTGTCGCCTTATTGTATGAAATGCAAGCGCCATGTAATTGCTTTACTTTATCACTAAGCGGTATCGATAGTCGTAGAAGCAATAGTTGGTGAGACGACAACAACGCTACGATGAAGATCAAGGTGTCAAGCCGGTGACGATGGAGACCATGATGGTGCTTTGGAGATGGAGATCAAAGGCACAAGATGATGATGGCCATATCATGTCACGTATTTTGATTGCATGGGATGTTTATCCTTTATGCTTCTTATTTTGCTTAGTACGGCTGTAGCATTATATGATGACCCCTCACTAAATTTCAAGGTACAAGTGTTCTCCCTGAGTATGCACCATTGCTGAGACACCACATGATGATCGGGTGTGATAAGCTCTACGTTCACATACAGCGGGTGCAAGCCAGTTTTGCACATGCAGAATTCTCGGGTTAAACTTGATGAGCCTAGCATATGCAGATATGGCCTCGTAACACTGAGACCGAAAGGTCGAACGTGAATCATATAGTAGATATGATCAACATAGTGATGTTCATCATTGAAAACTACTCCATCTCACATGATGATCAGACATGGTTTAGTTGATATGGATCACGTGATCATTTAGATGACTAGAGGGATGTCTATCTAAGTGGGAGTTCTTTAGTAATATGATTAATTGAACTTTAATTTATCATGAACTTAGTACCTGATAGTTTTTGCATATCTATGTTGTTGTAGATCAATGGCCCGTGCTACCGTTCCCATGAATTTTAATGCGTTCCTAGAGAAATCTAAGTTGAAAGATGATGGTAGCAACTACACGGATGGGGTCCGTAAGTTGAGGATTATCCTCATTACTGCACAGAAGAATTACGTCCTCGAAGCACCGCTAGGTGCAAGACCAGCTGCAGGAGCAACTCTGGACATTATGAACATCTGGCAGAGCAAAGCTGATGACTACTCGATAGTTCAGTGTGCCATGCTTTACGGCTTAGAATCGGGACTTCAAAGACATTTTGAACGTCATGGATCATATGAGATATTCCGGGAGTTGAAGTTAATATTTCAAGCAAATGCCCGAGTTGAGAGATATGAAGTCTCCAACAAGTTCTACAACTGCAAAATGGAGGATAATAGTTATGTCAGTGAACACATACTCAGAATGTCTAGGTACCACAACCACTTGACTCAGCTAGGAGTTAATCTTCCTGATGATAGTGTCATTGACATAGTTCTTCAATCAGTGCCACCAATCTATAAAGGATTCGTGATGAACTATAATATGCAAGGGATGCAAAAGACAATTCCCGAGCTCTTCGCAATGCTAAAAGCTGCGGAGGTAGAAATCAAGAAGGAGCATCAAGTGTTGATGGTTAACAAGACCACTTGTTTCAAGAAAAAGGGCAAAGGGAAGAAGGGGAGCTTCAAGAAGAACATCAATCAAGTTTCTATTCAAGGGAAGAAGCCCAAGTCTGGACCTAAGCCTAAAACCGAATGCTTCTACTTCAAAGGGACTAGTCACTGGAAGAAGAACTGCCCCAAGTATTTGGCGGATAAGAAGGATGGCAAAGTGAAAGGTATATTTGATATACATATTATTGATGTGTACCTTACTAATGCTCGTAGTAGCCTCTGGGTATTTGATACTGGTTTTGTTGCTCATATTTGCAACTCGAAACAGGGGCTACAGATTAAACGAAGATTGGCTAAGGAGGAGGTGACGATGCATGTGGGAAATGGTTCCAAAGTCGATGTGATCGCCGTCGGCACGCTACCTCTACATCTACCGTCGGGGTTAGTTTTAGACCTAAATAATTGTTATTTGGTGCCAGTGTTGAGCATGAACATCATATCTGGATCTTGTTTATTGCAATATGGTTATCATTTAAGTCAGAGAATAATTGTTTTTCTGTTTATATGAATAAAACCTTCTATGCTCATACACCCAATGTAAATGGTTTATTGAATCTCGATCGTAGTGATACACATATTCATAATATTGAAGCCAAAAGATGCAAAGCTAATAATGATAGTGCTACTTATTTGTGGCACTGCCGTTTAGGTCATATTGGTGTAAAGCGCATGAAGAAACTCCATGATGATGGGCTTTTGGAATCACTTGATGCTTGCAAACCATACCTCATGGACAAGATGACTAAGACTCCGTTCTCCGGAACAATGGAGCGAGCCACTGACTTACTGGATATAATACATACTGATGTATGCGGTCCGATGAGTACTGAGGCTCGCGGTGGGTATCGTTATTTTCTGACCTTCATAGATGATTTAAGCAGATATGGGTATATCTACTTAATGAAACATAAGTCTGAAATGTTTGAGAAGTTCAAAGATTTTCAGAGTGAAGTGGAAAGTCATCGTAACAAGAAAATAAAGTTTCTACGATCTGATCTTGGAGGTGAATATTTGAGTTACGAGTTTGGTCTTCATTTGAAACAATGTGGAATAGTTTCACAACTCATGCCACCTGGAACACCACAGCGTAATGGTGTATCCGAACGTCGTAACCGTACTTTATTAGATATAGTGCGATCTATGATGTCTCTTACCGATTTACCACTATCGCTTTGGGGTTATGCATTAGAGACAACTGCATTCACGATAAATATGGCACCATCTAAATCCGTTGAGATGACACCGTATGAACTATGGTTTGGAAAGAAACCTAAGCTGTCGTTTCTTAAAGTTTGGGGATGCGATGCTTATGTGAAAAAGCTTCAACCTGATAAGCTCGAACCCAAATCGGAGAAATGTGTCTTCATAGGATACCCAAAGGAAACTGTTGGGTACACCTTCTATCACAGATCTGAAGGCAAGATATTCGTTGCTAAGAATGGATGCTTTCCAGAGGAGTTTCTCTCAAAATAAGTTAGTGGGAGGAAAGTAGAACTTGATGAGGTAATTGTACCTTCTCCTGAATTGGAAAGTAGTTCATCACAGAAATCAGTTCCAATGATTCCTACAACAATTAGTGAGGAAGCTAATGATGATGATTATGAAACTTCAGATCAAGTTACTACCGAACCTCGTAGGTCAACCAGAGTACGGTCCGCACCAGAGTGGTACAGTAATCCTGTTCTGGAAGTCATGTTACTAGACCATGACGAACCTACGAACTATGAGGAAGCGATGATGAGCCCAGATTCCATGAAATGGCTTGAGGCCATGAAATCTAAGATGGGATCCATGTATGAGAATGAGGTGTGGACTTTGGTTGACTTGCCCGATGATCAGCAAGCCATAGAGAATAAATGGATCTTCAAGAAGAAGACTGACGCTGACGGTAATGTTACTGTCTACAAAGCTTGACTTGTTGCAAAAGGTTTTCAACAAGTTCAAGGAGTTGACTATGATGAGACCTTCCCACCCGTAGCGATGCTTAAGTCTGTCCAAATCATGTTAGCAATTGCCGCATTTATATGATTATGAAATTTGGCAAATGGATGTCAAAACTACATTCCTTAATGGATTTCTTAAAGAAGAGTTGTATATGATGCAACCAGAAGGTTTTGTTGATCATAAAGGTGCTAAAAAAGTGTGCAAGCTCCAACAATCCATCTATGGACTGGTGCAAGCATCTCGGAAGTTGGAATATACGCTTTGATAAGGTGGTCAAAAAATATGGTTTTATACAGACTTATGGTGACGCCTGTGTTTACAAGAAAGTGAGTGGGAGCTCTGTAGCATTTCTAATATTATATGTGGATGACATATTGTTGATCAGGAATGACATAGAATTTCTGGATAGCATAAAAGGATACTTGTATAAGATTTTTTTCAATAAAAGACCTCGGTGAAGCTACTTATATATTGAGCATCAAGATCTATAGAGATAGATCAATACGCTTGATAGGACTTTCACAAAGCACATACCTTGACAAGATTTTGAAGGAGTTCAAAATGAATCAGTGAAAGAAAGGGCTTTTACCTGTGTTGCAAGGTGTGAAGTTGAGTAAGACTCAAAGTCCGACCACGACAGAAGATAGAGAGAGAATGAAAGTCATTCCCTATGCCTCAGCCATAGGTTGTATACGCTATGCCATGCTATGTACCAGACCTATTGTGTACCTTGCCATGAGTTTGGCAAGGGGGTACAATACTGATACAGGAGTACATCATTGGACAACGGTCAAAATTATCCTTCAAGGACCAAGGAAATATCTCTCGGTTATGGAGGTGATAAAGAGTTTGTCGTAAAGAGTTATGTCGATGCAAGCTTTTACACCGATCTAGTTGACTCTGAATTTCAATCTGGATACATATTGAAAGTGGGAGCAATTAGCTAGAGTAGCTCCATGCAGAGCATTGTAGACATAGAAATTTGCAAAATACATACGGATCTGAATGTGATAAACCTGTTGACTAAACCTCTTTCACAAGCAAAACATGATCACACCTTAGTACTCTTTGGGTGTTAATCACATAGCAATGTGATCTAGATTATTGACTCTAGTGAACCCTTTGGGTGTTGGTCACATGGCGATGTGAACTATGGGTGTTAATCATATGAAGATGTGAACTATTGGTGTTAAACCGCATGGCAATGTGAACTAGATTATTGACTCTAGTGCAAGTGGGAGACTAAAGGAAATATGCCATAGAGGCAATAATAAAGTTGTTATTTATATTTCCTTATATCATGATAAATGTTTACACTACAAAAAAGACACATCCATGACATTTTGGGCCGAATGAATTTTTTTCCTATCATACTTATGACACTTCTATGACGATAATTGTGACAAAACCCGGTATCATCATAGATGTGGTGGGCCCCTACTTCTATGACAAAAATCATGACAGAGAATGGGATTTTCGTCCTGGGCGGGCCGGAGACGCAGCTGCATGACATTCTTTGGGCCGTCCATGACGGAGAAAGCCGTGGTAGAAGCGAGGGCGAGGAAAATATCGGGGGAGTTCCCGGTTACGGTGGGTGGTCGGGGGCCGAGCGATGCATGTTTCTCTCATACGTATGCACATATGTGCGAGGTGTTGCGCTCTAACTGAACCCGAGCGAGGCGTTGGGCTCTAACTGAACCCGAGTGATTGCACCGTAGGCTACACATTTCTGAACCCGAGAAATCAATCGATCCCTTGCTGTTAACTGAACTCGAGTGATTCCTTCGCTACTGCTACTAACTGAAGCCGAACGAACACTGCTGCCTCCTTCCCTAGATGAACAGTGAGTGTTGTTGAGGGGGTTTGGGTGAACAGTTCCCGGTGGGGGGTTGGATGAACACGAACGCATGGTAGTAGGCCATGGTCGTTGGATGAACAGTACCCGATCGACCGAGCCGGTGGATGAACATGACCTCGTGGAGGTCTGGATGAACAGGACCCCGTGGAGGGCTGGATGAACAGGACCCCGTGGTGGGCTGGATGAACAGTAGCCGGTGGAGGGCTGGATGAACAGTAGCCCGTGGAGGGGTGGTTGAACAGGACCCCCGTGGAGAGGGCTGGTTGAACAGTAGCCGGTGGAGGAGCGCGCGGTGGAGGCTAGATGAACAGGAGCCCGTGGATGAACCGTCGCAGGTGGAGGCTAGAGGAGGTCGACGGTGGATGAATATAGCCCGTGGAGGCAGTCGACGGTGGAGATGAACAGTATCCCATGGAGTCTCATTTTGTGGTACGCCACACCCCTCCTGATGAACAGGACCCCCGTTTCGATCGTAGCACTCCAACACAAGCCCGTTTCCTCCGTTTTGCGGTACGCCACACCCCTCCCGATCAACATGACCCCGTTTCGACCATAGGAGGTCCGTTTCCTCCATTTTGTAGTACGCCAGACCCCTCCCGATGAACAGGATCCCGTTTCCACCGTGGCCAGTCGAACACAAGGCCGTTTCCTTTGTTCTGCAGTACGCCAGGCCTCGTTTTCATCGCCTGTTCCGTCCAAGCCGGTTGGCTCCCGATGAATAGCACACGTTCCATTGCCTCCCGATGAACACGACACATTCCGTTGCCTCCCCATGAACACGACGACGACGCAGTTTCTCCGTTCCAACCCAGCCACAGCCATGTACACGAGCCGTGGTCGTACATATGCGCGAGTAGGCGTTCGAGACCCCGCCCGTATGTACGTACATGGTCGTATTTACTTTCGTGCACCCTGGCCACTGTACGTACATGTACATGCTACGTGCACGCCTCTACTACGACACATGCGCGCCTCTACTACCACACGTGCCCTTCCTTACACGACCACGGTTCATCGCTGCAGCCTGCAGACAGACCGATCGACCAGTATGTACGTACACGTTCGCGACCAGAATGACAACGCTACGTACGCTTCGACCGGGTGGGTCCCGACTGTCAGGCACTTCCTTGAGTGTGAAGATGTAGCTGGTGGGTCCCAGCAGTCAGGAGGGCGAATCATTTTCTTGCCCGTAATATGGACGCACTTCCTTGCGTGCGAAGATGTAGCTGTTGGGTCCCAATAGTTAGGGGGGAACGTTTTTTCACGAAATACGGTGGCCCGTCCGGTGGTCCCCGCTGTCAGGTGGAGGAATCATTACTTTGCGCATAATAAGGAGGCATTTCCTTATTGCGGCCGTGGACCCAGCTATCAGCTTCTCCATCTACAGTACTCCACTGATGGAAGTCATTCGTTGACCACATTGACCACACCACGCCGAGAGCACCAGGGCGGTGGACGACGGTGAGGCCTAGGAAGGGGACGATGCGGAGCCAGGGAAGACACGACAGTGGATGCCCACGCGGAAGGGAGTATGTGGGTTGACTGCTTCGGCTGTGGTGTGAGGCTGCCGTCGTCAGATAATAATAGGAGGTCTGGGTGAGTATAGAGGGATGTCATGGCCAGCGGTTGCAGCACAGCCGGACAAGAGAGGCAGGAGCAGGCGGCACGGCCAACACTTGTTCGAGCGACTTGAGCAAGAAGACCAGAGGTTGAAGAAGCACTATGTCCGTTTGATGGGCATCATACGGTCACTGCAGCTAGAATCGTTTATAATGACTAAGTTGACAAAGCCCTTGGTACGCGTCAACTTAGTAGGCCCACAGGTCAGCCTCCTAAATGGTGCACCCCAGATGTCAGGGAGTGGAATCATTTTTTGGGCGGCTGAAGCTAGAATATCCGAGACTGAAGAAGAAGCACGACATCCACTGGATGGATATCCAACGGCCACTGCTGCTAGAACCGTGTGTGGACTATAAGTTGACAAAGCCTTGCATACGCGTCAACTTACTTTTTTTAGGGGGCGCGTCAACTTAGTAGGCCCACAAGTGTGTGGCAGAGAACTTATACCACATTTGCGATTTGTAAGAATGTACATCCCACATTTTTGAATTCTAATGGAATTTACTACAGCCCATTTACAGTTTGTTAAAAGTACAACCCATTTTCTAGTAAGGACAACCATTAATAATTTCAACCAACCGTTCAAAACAGAATTCAAAAAAATTCTCACATTTTGATGGGATACACAATATTTTTATCCCGAAATTTCTAGTCAGATTAAATACAATTTCAATATAAATTTGGATTACATAAAAATCCAACGAAACATTGTGCGCGCAACAATTAATGAAATTAAAATTTTCAAATTACAAAAACAATATTTTATAAACTAATCACGTGTTTGGTGCATTTTTTTATAGTTACTGCCCAGTTTTTATAATTACATCCCATTTAATATTTATTAAAGCCCATTTTCCTGTTAAGCCTAATGCATCCCTCTTAGGAAAGATTTGCTTCCCAGCGGGGCGGTGAATAACAAGTTGACCTTGCCTGGGTATTCCTAAAAAAATATAGCTGGGCTAGCCATTTTCAGCTTGAAAAAAATTAATATCTGGGCTGGATATCTGGCCTGGGCTAGACGGGCCATAGCCCGCCCAGTTAATACCCCGCTCTCCTCTGAACAACAACGAAAACATTTCTCAAGAAAAACTCTGCAGTGCTCACACCTCAAAAACACAAATACTACTCGAGCTGCTTGGTCCCAGCTGTCGGCCGTTCCTTGTGCAATTCTCTCATTTATTGACTACATAGGTTGACAATGGTGTGGGACCGTGATGTCAGGAAACCAGGAGGAAGCAAAATAAATATAGAGGCAATTGCGTACGTACGACTATGGCCCTAGTGGGTCCCTACTGTCGTCCAGTCAAAATAAAGTCATCTCCTGAATCCTCATGTTCGTTGACCCTGTTGACAATGCTCGATGCCACGGCGAGCGCAAAAACTCGAAGGACGACAGAGAGGGCCTCACGAGCCCTACGGATGGTCTGATACATCGTCCTCTACTCATTCAGGAAGCCAGGATCATCGGACACCTATGAGCACCTTTGAGAGACTGAGACGGCATGAAACGGTAAGGCCGCGCTTGGGAGCTCTGGTTTATTTCACACCTGTATTAAGATACAAGTGTAACTTACTCGTCATCAGAAACAACGCATAAAATACAGGCGTAATGAAACCAAGGGCCCGAGGTCTGTAAGTAAAACCGGCGGATTACGCGTGTAATTTGAGAGACCAGTGTATATTTTACTAGTCGAAATCGACCAACCAAGAGCTTCGCCCGAGACCATCTGCTTTTATTTACAAGCGTCAGTTTTACAAGCGGTTCTGGTTGGAAAACGATGATCCAATCACGGCCTAAGATGATGAGTTTGTCGGAATATCATATGGTTTCACCTCTAACCTACCCGAGTTGTCGTATAGGCTATGAATGAAACATAAGACAATGAACTTCTGAAGCACAGAAACAACACAAGAGGATGATCTTCTTAACATGCAAATCACGGGCATTAGATCAACATGCAAAACAATATGAAGCATATTCTCAGGAGGCACGGTGAACAGCTCATGATGCCGCATGCCACAACATTGCAAGCTCAACTTTGCAATCAAACTCACAAGGCCTGGCATTACATAGAAAACATTCAGAACAAACTCTTAAAATACCTTACATAAGTCAACATTCATGTGACTATGCATCTCAGCAGAGTAAATATTTACTTCTGAACCAAAGACAGGAATAGGAAAAACGACCGACGTTGCTCACAGCAAAGGGCGCCCCACTCAAAGATATCAAATGCATGTCTTCTGGCTAACATCAATGAGCAAAAATTGACAAGGTTTTCCAATTCCAATATATTAAACTAATGTCTTCTTGCTAACATCAATGATTAAACTTTGACAAGCTTTTCCCATTCAAAATATGTAATGCCTATGATTGTGGAACGGGCAGGGTTTGTCATCAGTTTGTCATCTGATAGTCCGGTGGCTCAAGGTGATGACAAATGATTAGAGAACCATTCGATGTATTGTGCATGATGAAGTATTATGGAGGACACGAACCATCTGAACATTCTGTGAAGTTCCACTAAAATCAAGCTGAGCATCCTTGTGGATTTTGTTTTTATATGCTGCCAGAAAACAAAGACACATCAGCACACACATGAATATTGGCCCCAGTGTCAACCCACCAATCGGTGGACTAACAAACTGAAAGTATGGTAAATAGATTACCATACCCACATGCCCCATCATTGTTGCTTAGAGTGACATTGACAGACTTGGAGTCCTGTCCTGGCTTCTTGGTACTTGTTTGGGCACTTGTTTGCCCAGTGTTCCTCCGAACCATATCTGTGTTGGTCCCATATTTGTTCTCTTTGAAACTTTTTCCTATGTGAGGGCAGCAAATCTAGTCCTGCACAAACTACCCGACCCCCCAGTTTCTTTCCCTTCTCAACAAGGAGATCGGTTCCTTACAGATGTGTGTACTTGGTTACCCCCCTTTTCCCTTTTCGACCAACAATGCGGCTGGATAGCTAGTCTATACTACTTTCCCTCCCTCCTTTCCTCATTGAACCACGTCCTAGATTCATGCTCCACCCCACCGGAGCCTTCTTTCCTCTTTGAACAAAGACATAGATTCGACTATAGAATCGAAAAAGATCCACATGCAGCTAGAGCAATGACGGTTTCAAAGAAACTTATACCTTAAGGTTGTTGGCATGTGGCAAGGCATGCGGCGGAGGCCGGATTTGCCCACACTATGTACGACAGCGAGGAAGAAGGGGTCGGTGGCCCTCCCGCAGAGGCGCTGGGTGAAAGAGAAAATCACAGCCGGCAGTGGATTGCCTCCCTCGCCGAAGGCGATAGAGTGAACGTTGCACCTCCTCCCCTTCCTGGTGCGACGGGATCCGGATGCCTCCTTCGCCAGCTGTGAGGGGGGTGAGAGAGACAGAGGCCACAACGCAGTCTTGTTTAGATCTGGTGAAGAGGGTGAGAGACTATGAATATAGCAAACCGTAGCAAAGGAACACTGAGCCACCAGCGTGTATATATATGTAGTGCGGCGAGAGTGTGGAGAGTGCAAACCCTAGCGAACAAGCGCTGAGGTTCCAGCTTATATAGTGTACTACATATATACTGTATTATGGACTGAGCTCTGGTGCCTTAACTGCACCTGCCTTTGGCTGTATGACAGGTAGGCCAACGACATTTTGGGCCCACCTGTCATACACCCAAAGGCAGGTGCACTAAGTCAATGAAGCTGTGTCCATATAGTACTCATGTATACTACTAATATATAGCGGAGTGGTTTTCTTATTCTCTCCATAACAATCGTTTTAAATTGTGTAAGTATGAAACGAAACTCTTTATTTAGGGGCTGCTTGGTTCTAGGCCTAGGAATGCCAAATTTTGCCATAAAATTTTGCCACACTTGCCTAAGGTTAGTTCTTCATAATGAGAGCCACAAGTTGGCAAGCCTAAGGGAATCTTGCCACACTTTTTGAGTGTATGTCATGTGGTGCCCTAGTGTGGCAAAAAGTATATTTCCTCAGGTAAGGCTTGAATGAAACACCCTCCTAAGTTGGTCAAAGTTGCCTAACCTTAGGTGTGGCAACCATAGTCACAAATCAAACAACCCCTTAACGTACCAGTGAAGAAAACTACTACTTCTGATGAACTAACGATCCACGCGTCCTGGTCGCACTTCCTGTCCTGCATGTGCGGTACAGTACCCTCCCTTAAGTGAACAACCAGACATGCGCCAAATTATCGGAAACGTGTGACAGTGTGTAATAAAGAATTTTAATTTCAATTATCGGAAAGGTTTGAGAGTATGTACAGTTTGCCCTCTCTCAATAATTATGGTTTTTTTGTTTGGCCTAAACTTGGTCAAACTTTACAAAGTTTGACTTTAGTCAAATCTAATATGTAGAGTAAATAAAAATGGAGGGCTACTACATCCATCCGGGTTTTTAGTCCACAACATTTTTTAATCAAGGTTAATAATTGTACAAATAAAATTACAGGGGAGCTGAAGACAAAGTTGTGAGAAGGCATAGAAATCAATACAAAACTTATGCTCGTAGTACCAACGTCGATCCTTCTTCGAGGAAACATTTGGTTCATAGCCAATTGTGTGATAAAATTGCATCAACGTGAAAGATGACTGCGTCTCGAACACAACCAAGGTGAACTGATGAAGGATATCATCTTTGTGGGTAATAAGCAAAGAGCACTGATGGAAGACAACTTGTTTTTCGTGGAAAATTGATCAGCTTCACCAGCCGCCGCAACCATGAGGCGCAACCATGAGCATCGATAGGTCATCGTGGTGATGCATCATCCATTTGGCATCGAGTTTGGGTGAGGAGCCTATGAAGTTCGACAAATCCTCACTGTGGTCTGTTTCTTCTCATTAATCAAGCTCGAGGAAGGAAGAACCACATGGCAGAGGACAGTGAGGCGGAACAACAATGGCCGTCCAATTTTGTGCAGTTCCACTAAAATTGGGGAAGACATGCCTGGGTATGGAGATACACATTGCTATTTGCAAAAATATAAAAAAGGGATATAGTGTTGTTACTTTGTTTTGGTAGTGGTACAAAATTAACAACGACATCTCAATTGTCATTAAGAATTAATGAAAAGTACACCAACAAACAGAAGCATCATGATTATCTTGATGGGAACTAAACTAGGATACCCGAGAAAAAAAGCATTTCTTCATTTAACCAATGATAGTATTCGATTAGCAGCAGCAATAGGAGCATATGGGCAATGACCGCACAACCACCATGTACTTTTTGTCGAAACAACATGTATACCTCCACCGAGGCATAAATCAGGACAACTTTTCGAGTGGCATTTCCTCTATAATAGTAGGTGATGTTGGACCAGCTGACGAACCCTAGCTACTATACATGGGGAGCTGGGGAGTAGTCACATAGAAGAAAACCCGCATGCAACAACCTGGGGAGCTGGACCAGTACAAGAAGTTATACCTCAGGTGGGCGAGATGTCGCTTAGGCGGGCGGGCGGGATCTGCCCACACGACGGCAGCGAACAAGGGCGCGGAGTACCTTCATCCGCGCCAGTGCCGGCTCTGAGAGGACGGTGCACATCAGCTTCCTCCATCGCCGGCGGCGACAATGTCAACGCTACACCTCCTCACCTCCCGCAGCAGATGGGATTCGGCCTGATCTATGACCACCGGTGAGGAGAGATATAGAGCTGACACTGTCATCTTGTTTTGATATGGAGAGGGTGAGAGAGCGAGACGCGAGAAACCCTATCAAACAATAGGCTATATATACTATGGAGTAAAAAATCGAGACCGACTGCCTTGAAGCTACAAATATGGTGAGGATTAGGAATGAAGATCTTGATAGATCTCGATTTAGTTTTTTGGTGCGTGAGATTTGATCTCTCATGGCACTCCGAAATACTTGTATTGCTCATGTTCAACGACATAACAACATTGTCAGTCACACTTTAGCTCATTATGGTAGGACTAGTGCTCGTATCGCTGTTTGGCTAGGTTCAGGCCCTGATGGCATTGTCGAACTTTGTAACTCCGAGTGAAGCCTGGCTACGTGAGTAATACAAGTTTGTTCCCGCAAAAAAAACATAGACATGCATATCCGTGTTTACGTAAAATTCCATCTCCATCTCCATCTCGAATCACATTTGTCCAACTGACACATTATGTACGTTGTTAATTATATATGCAGCAATATTAACGCACATCATCTCTTGTTTGCGGGCGTCCGGACCGCTGCCACGCCTGCTCCTGACCAACCCGAACCCTCTTCATCACCGCGCATGCTTCCCGCTCGAGACGGTCAGTGCCGCATTCATGCCCGGCCAGAGCGGACGCAACCTCTCACTGGCGTCGGCATTGAAGCGGCGCGCCGGCCGAGAGAGCGTCGCCCGTGCCGCTTCCTGATGCATGCGACTGCTCTGGTTCAAAGGTCGCAATAGAAGGCCACAACATGCATGTAAAAAGTTCTTGGGAGTCCGTGCTACAGCTAGCTGTCCTCCCCCAACTCGTCAATCTCTTCCAGTAGTGCTAGTACTCCATGGCATGATCCATCGACAAGAAGGCGGGAAAGTTATCGTATACTCGGTTTGCGGTGAGTGGCATGCCGAGCGACCGTGTGGGGTGGAGGCGTGGAGGAGGGTGAGACACGAAAGCGACAGACCTGATTTAAACGTTGGCTTTGCTCGATGGCGCGATCCAACGAAACGAAATGTTGGTTTCTCTCCGTTTCCATTTTTCTCCAGAAAAACGGAAACTTTCCACTCCATTTTCATTCCTACTCCAAGGTTGCCCCGTTACAACATTCCATCAAATACAAAGGAAAACTAACATGCATGCTGATGCATCTCAAAGATTCACAGATCATAACCAATTTTTACTTCACAACTAAAGACAAAAGTTGTGAGAGCGTGTAAAAAAGAAAAACTACTGATGGGGTCACTACGAATTAAACCCTAAACCCTAAACATGATTTAATTTCCTGGCTAGGTAGAACCTATCGAAGGAAAGACGACTGGCACTCTCGGATCATACGATGCTTTTGTGCAGTTCCACTAAAATCGAGTTGAGCATCCCTGATGGCAAAGATATTGAAGAAGTGTGATTAGAGTAACAGTACTGGCACTAGTTCATGAGACATAAACACATCACAAATAGAAGCCGGTAGAAGTAGAGAAAGATCGACATGGAGATGGAGCTAAGTGGGGAGCTGCGGTAGTGGAGCAAGCCGGATCGAAAAGGAAGATGTACTACTACATGGGACGTCGGGATGTAGCTGGAAGGGCAGTTGGGACGCGCCGACTGTGGGTTTTCTCCCTCGCCGATGTCGACCGCGTTTACGCAGAACATTGTTCCCTTCCCCCGGCGGCGGGATCAGGCCGGATATGTGACCAGCGGTGTGGCCACCATCGTTCTATGCTTGTGAAGAGAGCAATCCAAGAAAGCAGGCTTGCAGGTTAGGCTCCTGCTAGTGTGTATATAGTGGTTTTCTTTTTCTCTCCATATCAACCATTTTATATTGTGTACGTGTCATTGAAGAGTGAAATGATGGTTGCTTCTTCCGACTAACTTACTGTGTGATTTGACTGCTCCTTAGTGGCCCCTACACGTACCCCCTACGTGTATGACCGTTCCTGAGTCTCACTTGTACTTATCTCTATTTTCTTGCATGACACGTGAGTAGACAGGATGCGCATACATGAATTTTGTTACTACACATTGTTACGTATAGTACTGTACTACTAGTACCTACTCCCTCCTTCCGGTTCACTACTGGTACTCCCTCCGTCCTAGCTTATTGGTCCCCTTTGTACTCAATTCATGGGCTCGTTTTCCTCAATAAATTGTCTTTACCAACGTATTAATATCGGGAATGCATGCGTGGACAACGAATGATTAAACCTTGCATGCAACGTTTTGACAAAGCATTAACTTATGAACATGTGAATGTAAGGAACTACAACCTCGTGCATGCATGCAACAGTCGCACGTACACATGGACGCAAAAACGGGCACGACGCCCTAATGCATGCATGTCCGAGCACACGAGGGAACACACACGGTCACGCTCAAGTGCTCAACCTACACGTGCATGCACACACATACTCAGCCAGGGTGAGCTAGTGACAGTATAAACATCGGAAAATGTATATATTGAGCGCAGTGAGCGTATTATGAAGTCCACTGACCGTATTTTTACAAATATACTGTGACAGACAGTGTATTTTTCTCATTTGAAATTAAGCCATATTAACCGGAAAGGAGACAACATGGACTAGCATTACTTTGCCGTGTCTCGTCAACTTGCCGAACGAGGAGAAGCTTGCAGGACGGGAGAAGCTTGCGCAGTGGCTCATAGGACATGGAGAAATTTTTGACTAATGCAGGCTCTCCCTCGCTCAGGCGGTGGACGTGCAACAGTTAATTTCAGTGTCAGATTGCCAAAAGCATACGCTATACTAGTACTCGTATTATTGTTTGACTTCCCGAAGAGGCAAACAGCCAAGCGCAAAGTTTACTAGTACTAGGTCTACTACTATAGAGGCATGTACTATACTATACTAGGAACCAGATGGAGGAGCGTATGCACTCTTATTATATTTTAAAAATGTGATAAAGCAATCTTCAACACATTTGGTTCTCTTTGAGGGTTCTCGCATGTGATAATGGAAGTTGATTGCATGGAACACTCGCCACAATTCTCGCTTAATTCTGGCTTAGATCCTTTTACAAATAGGAGCACTCGGTAATATTTCCTCTTTTTTTGTTATCAGCATGTAAACAGGTCAGCAAACCTTGCGGCGCATCTTTGTGCGAACCGTGCTTGCTACACTTTGAATGTGGCCGAGAGCTGGCTTGATGAAGCACCTCGCTTACTTCTTGTTTTTTTGCGGGGTACCTTGCTTCCTAGTGACCAGTCTCTTGACAGATCGTCCTAGGAATGCTTATATATGAATAAAGCTCTCTCATTTACCTGCAAAAAGATTAAGCCATATTAATCAGAAAGGAGGGAGTATGGACTAGCACTACTTTTTGGTGTGTCCCGTCAACTCGCAGAAGGAGGAGAAGCTTGCAGGACAAGGTGAAGCTTGCTTATGCCTTTTGACTAATGCAACCTACCCTCGCCTAGGCAGTGGACATGCAGCAGTTCATTCGGTGTCAGATTGCCACAGGCATACACTATAGTACCCAACATGTGGAGTACCATCATTGTTCGACTTCACGAAGAGGCGAAGAGCCAAGCACAAGGTTTATAGTTGTACGAGTAGTACTACTACTAGAACCGCATGGTGGAGCGTCTGTACTCTTATTTTATTTTAATCTCTGGTAAAGTACATTTATTCGGGAGAAGGGCGGAAAACGGCAGCCCAATGGTAGTGTTAAAAAAAACGAACATATAATGATGATATCGATCAACCATGCTCGAATATATCTTGGCCTCCGTGCTAGCCCGTTTGTGTGTTCTCGCTCCTCGTCTCTCTCAAGGAACATTGGGTTGGCAATTTTGCCATCAATTGAGATCAGTTTTCTCACACTCCGGTCCCACATGTCAGTGATATGCCAAGAGGAAGTGCATTGACCGACTGGCCATACGCGTACCTGGTTTTGCACCTTCAGGCCATGCTTGGAATGGTTGTATTTCAATACGTAGGTGTATAACTTACACCTTTAAGTTACTGGCTGCTGTGCAAATTCCAGGCGGAATTGAAACAACGGGCGCAGGTGTTTATATTTTACAAGTGTATTCAAAAGAGAAATGATGATCCAAACAGGGCCTTGTACTACTCCTCCCTCCGTCATAGTTTACATGGCGCGCTTCATTCTGATGCATTTCTCTCCATGCGTTTCCACCACCAGAGAGACTTTAGAGCGTATTGATGGTTGCTTCTTCCGAGCAACTTACAGTGGGAAAGGTGGGGCTTATGATTTGACTACTCATTACTACTCACAATTAGTGCGGCGCAACAACCGGGCTGAGTCTCCCATGCGGTTGTGCACTACTCCCTCCGTTCTTAAATATACTATGGAGTATTTGTCTTTCTTGAGATTTCAACGAGTGACTACACTCTAAAATATTTAGGAACGGAGGAAGTATAATTTTGTGCATGGCACATGGACCTGGATGCTGAAGAGGCTTCTGGCAATGCTATCAAGATTCTAGCATTTGTTTACATAATTGACGTACTATACAAATAATTTTCCAGCGACATGAAATTGTACAATGCTTTGAGCTTTGAGCTTTTGTTTCGTGTGTCTTCCCATCGATGCTCTTTTAGAAACGATAAAAAACTAACTTCCTTGCTAATGCATCTCAATGATTAGCAGATCAGAGCTAATATTTACATCACAACTGAAGACAAAGTTGTGAGAAGGTGTTAAATTAAAATTGATCCATGCTTTCATTGGCAGGAACGCCCCCCATCTCTGTCTAAATGAACAAGGCATGTTGGGAAAAAAGTAGCTGTCTGGAGCATGCAACATTCCAATCATTTTGTGCACTTCCACTAAAAGAGAGCTGAGTGTCCCTGTTCCAAAGATATTAAGTGTGATTACGATAATAGAGGACTGTTGCTGAAATAGTAAACACAGAAATAGAAGCCGGTCACCTTTGCAGTCTCTCTTAAGACTAACTAGTTCGAGAAGATTAAGCAAATAGTTGTGGGAGATTAGGCTCGGAGTTGGATGAGGAGGATAGAGCAAAACCAATCTCCCTTTGTGCAGTCGCACCGAAATGTAGACGTTGCCCGTGCAACATTTTAATACAACTACACAAAACACTCTTAAGAAAAAAGTGATTTGTGCAGTTCACCAAAAGGTCGCAATAGCAACGAGGTGAAATGGATAGCCCTGTTTGCAATAAAGAGGTAGAAAGGAAACAATTACTGGCCAATAACAGTTGATGACACATGTGTCATGGATTTGTCATGGCAGATGTCCTAGTGTGAGGGACTTAGTCATGAGGCCAATGCATCTATGTGGTAGCTTGAGAGGGGTTGATCGGGATGAGAGACGCGAGGAAAATCAACACACAAGACAATGGTTTAGACAGCTTCGGGCCCCGGGAAACATCATTCGGTAATAACCCTACATGCTGTTTGTGGCTAGGTCTCATTATCATCATGAGGGAGTCGTCGTATCTCTGGATTTCCTAGTTGTGTCTAGCCTTAACGATTATTCAACCTGTCCATCTTGGGGTGCCCCGCCCCTCCTTATATAAGTTGAAGTGGCGCGTTACATGTAGAGTCCAACTCGGATTAAGACTTAAACTATTCTGACTTCACATCACGGGCTTCTCTCCATGGGCTTCTTAACGTCTTGGGCTTCTTAATGTCTCGACCTTAATAACCCCAGGCAACTCTGTCTGTTGGGTTATAACTGTCTGCCGGCTTACCATCTGGCTTACAATCTGACTTATAATCTGGCTTATAATCTGTCCGTCGGCTTACCATCTGGCTTAACATCTGCCTGCTTATAATCTGACTTAACATCTGCCAGCTTATAATCTGACTTAACATCTACCGGCTTATAATCCGACTTAACATCTGCCGGCTTATAATCTGCCGGGTCACCAATGAAACACCAAGTCCCAGCCGGGTCATACTTCTAGCCGGGTCATAGCACATGGTATATCCCCGACATTAGCCCCAAGTTTAATTTGGATTTATCCATGTTAAACTGATCCTGTAAAACAAACAGAATAACAATTTTGATAGATTATGCTCCGGGTTAAGAACTCTTGTAAGCCGGCACCTGATCATCCTTAATTCCCTGTCATTTCCTTCTTCTATAAAATCTAGGTCAATAGGCCAGCTTCATAATCAATTTGCTGACATTGGTTTCTCATAGAGAAATATTGTGAAGAATAACTCATTTGACTCAGCTCCCAATGCTTAACAAAAATATTGGTCTTTGAAATACTCATCTGATCTTCAGCCGACTTGAAGATGAAAAACTTGCCGGTTTATCATTGTCAAAATTGCCGACTTGTAAATATTGATGGCACTGGGTCATAATTGTTGTTAACATCAAGCTTAAAAATGTACCTCCCCTATATGCACATCACTTGTAGCCCCCAAGTCTTAAGAAGGGAGTGTAGTAACCACTTAAGACTTGCTTCAATATAAATGTCGCAACCTTGAAGAAATCCAGTTTGTTCATCTAAATCACTAGTTAGAACTGAATATTCCACATATGTAGCCCCCAAGTGCCGGGTTGTCATGCTTGCAGCAACCTGAGACTTGTAATTGCCTTATGCTCATAAAAACTTCGACCAGTGTAGACCCCAAGGGCCGGGTAATTATGCAATAATGAGCAGGGACTTTGTAGATATGATCATGTAGACTTGAACAACAACGTGTAGCCCCCAAGGGCCGGCTCAACAAGACAATACTGAGGTGGGACTTTATATATACTTCATTGAAAATAACATCATATGATGTAAACCCCACCATGAGGCTCGAACCCACGGCCATAAGGTTAAGAGCTTTCTACTCTACCAACTGACCAATGAACCCTTCAAAATAATGGATTAAGGCTTGTGTACCTTGAATTTTTAACAGGAGAAATTGGTAGCCCCCAAGGGCCGGCTCATTATAATGTGATGAGTCGGGTCTTCAATAAAGCAAGTAAAAAATGACCTTGCATTAGCCCCCAAGTGTCATGGTGCATGCTTGCAGCAACATGGGACTTCCATATTCAATATAATCTTAATCTGAATAATGTAGCCCCCAAGTGCTGGGCCGTAAGCTTGCAGCAACTCGGGACTATTCCATCCATTGCAGAATAAATCATATCCTTTGATAAAGTAATAGCCATTGCGCTGAAGCGACTTTGAAAACCTCAGTCATAATACTGGTTATTGATAACCATAATAAAAATCCAGCCATGTTGGCTATTCAAGATTTGAATAATATAATCTAGTATGAAAACCTCAATCATTCAATATCATCATGACAATCCAGCCAAGTTTGGATATTAAAGATTTGAATACCTTATCGGTTGATAAGTAAATCCGGTGGCTCTTGGCCGATGGCGACTTAATATGCATCCATTGTAATCAGAGATTTTTGTAACCCCAGATATGCTGAAATATGTGCCATGAGGATTAAGGCTACATGGCCTGAATCGTTTCAAACCATATGTCAATATGGTACAAAGATGAACCCAAAAAAGTTCAAAATATAAATAATAAATCAGAAAAACAAGGCTTTCATAGGCCTTCGAGCCTAAATCTTAAGTGCTTTCAAGGGCCACATAGCCACTGAGTTAAACCTTCATGCAAACCTTATAAGCCGGACCTCACATAACCAATCGTTGTTTTAACTTTAACAAGTTCAGGGTCTGTATAAGATTGACTTGTCAAAAGTACGGTGGGTCATTCCATTCAATCTAGGCGGAGTGGCAGACTTAAAAAAGGCAGGATAACCCAGGTTTTTAGGTGAATACACCTTGCTTCCAAGCCTGGCTTTTAAGCCTATTACAAGGGTCATAAAAACTCTTGTCCGTTGAACAAAGAGCCCCCAAGTAACATTTTATTTCTGGCATATAAGCCGGATCAACAAGGGTAATCATAGCTATGCTCGATGAATAGGAAGCCCCCAAGTGATATATTTCCGAGCTATGCTCGTCGGGTACTTATGTTTGAGTTGTGATGTGCGAGAAACTCTCTTTGGTCCCTGTAACTCGGGCATCAAGCCTCCAAGTGATTTGTAATAAGGCATGTAAGCCGGAGCAAGAGGGTAAGCACAACTATGCTCATTGAGCAGGAAGCCCCCAAGTGACCAATAAGGTAAGCCAATAAGGTAGGATACCCATGTTTGAACTGCGCATCATGGCAGTAAGCTCTCTTTGGCAACCTTTGATTTTTTTGAGAACTCGAACTTGCGAGAGATGGATTCTTTTTGAACCGGATGTTAAACCGGAGATTGAGAGCTTCAAAGCTTTATGGGAGAGAGATGTCTCTTGAGCCAGATTTTAAACTAGAATCTTCATTTTGAGCCAGAAATTTTCTAACAGCCTTTAAATTTTCATCAATATGGCAGCAACCTCTGGGACCGGGTTATCTTCCCTCCAATGACCCGGAAATCTTGAATCTGGAAAAATTTGCTAAGTCATGCCATCGTAGCCCCCGAGTCTTAAGATGACTCAAGGAGTTGTCTTGAGATTCTCCATGCTTGACCGTGTTATAACCGATATGAGTTATTCAACAGCTCAGTGATATAATAGTCCCTTTTGAAGTAGACAACTTGTCCTACATTGGAGAACCTCACAAGACAGAGTAATTGCTCTTTTAAAGGAAGCAATATGTAATATAAAAATATACTGAATGGATTTCACCTCATATGTCAAGCCAGAAATTATTCACCGCAGAGTTGATGATCACCACGGTGAAGCTGGAATTAATCACGGCGAAGTCGGCCGCGGAAGCAGATAGATGAGACGACCGCAGCGTCGTAAGCTGATGACCCACAAGTATAGGGGATCTATCGTAGTCCTTTCGATAAGTAAGAGTGTCGAACCCAACAAGGAGAAATGATAAGCGGTTTTTAGCAAGGTATTCTCTGCAAGCACTGAAGTTATCGGTAACAAATAGTTTTGTGATAAGATAATTGGTAACGAGTAACAAGTAACAAGTGTACATAAAGTGCAGCAAGGTGCCCCAATCCTTTTTGTACCAAAGGACAATCCTGGACAAACTCTTATATGAGGGAAAGCGCTCCCGAGGACACATGGGAATTATCGTCAAGCTAGTTTTCATCACGATCATATGATTCGCGTTCGGTACTTTGATAATCTGATATGTGGGTGGACCGGTGCTTGGGTGCTTCCCTTACTTGGACAAGCATCCCACTTATGATTAACCCATATTGCAAGCATCCGCAACTACAATAGAAGTATTAAGGTAAACCTAACCATAGCATGAAACATATGGATACAAATCAGCCCCTTACGAAGCAACGCATAAACTAGGGTTTAAGCTTCTGTCACTCTAGCAACCCATCATCTACTTATTACTTCTCAATGCCTCCCTCTAGGCCCAAACAATGGTGAAGTGTCATGTAGTCGACGTTCACATGACACCACTAGAGGAGAGACAACATACATCTCATCAAAATATCAAATGAATACCAAATTCACATGACTACTAATAGCAAGACTTCTCCTATGTCCTCAGGAACAAACATAACTACTCACAAAGCATATTCATGTTCATAATCAGAGGGGTATTAATATGCATAAGGGATCTGAACATATGATCTTCCACCAAATAAACCAACTAGCATCAACTACAAGGAGTAATCAACACTACTAGCAACCCACAGGCACCAATCTGAGGTTTGGATACAAAGATTGGATACAAGAGATGAACTAGGGTTTGAGATGAGATGGTCCTGGTGAAGATGTTGATGGAGATTGACCCCCTCCCGATGAGAGGATCGTTGGTGATGACGATGGTGATGATTTCCCCCTCACGGAGGGAAGTTTCCCTGGCAGAACAGCTCCACAGGAGCCCTAGATTGGTTCCGCCTCGTGGCGGCGGAGTCTCGTCCTAAAAGCTTGCTTATGATTTTTTCCTCGACGAAAGACTCCATATAGCAGAAGATGGGCATCGGAGGGCCACCAGGGAGCCCGCGAGGTAGGGGGGCGCGCCTAGTGGTGTAGGGCGCGCCCCCACCCTCGTGGCTGGTGGGTGGCTCCCCTCTGGTACTTCTTGCGCTTAGTATTTTTTATATATTTTGGAAATTACTTCCGTGAAGTTTCAGGACTTTTGGAGCTGTGCAGAATATGTCTCTAATATTTGCTCCTTTTCCAGCCCAGAATCCCAGATGCCGACATTCTCCCTCTTCATGTAAACCTTGTAAAATAAGAGAGAATATGCATAAGTATTGTGACATAATGTGTAATAACGGCCCATAATGCAATAAATATCGATATAAAAGCATGATGCAAAATGGTCGTATCATAAGCCAGCGCAGACGGGCGAGACAATCGCAGGCACGATCCCGATGAGTCGAAATAGTCTGTGCCGCAGGGGCAGCGTCTTGCGCACGTCCATTGAGCGACAATCAAGTGTGATCCCGGCAAGCTAATATAGACTGGGCCGCAAGGGCGGCGTCTTGCGCGCGTCCACGGAGCAGCATGGCACGGACGAACATCAACGCAAGATGATGTTGGCGCGCTCTCCATATCCATGGTATAACAACCCTTTTATCATGAATAATTATCCTACATAAAAATGCCGCAAGAAAGGAGTAATTATTCTTAAGATAAATGAATATGTATTAAAAATAGATAGAAAATATAACACCTGGTAGTAACATACAGTGGACGTAGCAATCCACATCAACTAGTGCCAAATCAGCCAACTACTACTAGTGGTGCTTCCGTAGCAATAGTAGTAGCACTAGCAACCAAGGGGTACAGTACCCTTGGTCTCACGTGGTGTAAATAACATCAGTGGTTGATGTGACTTGTTTTGATCAATGTGGAAACAACAGCAGTCACAACAGAAGCCAGAGGAAAAAGCACGGGAAACAACAACTCTCCTTCCGTGTACTAATATCAGTAGTACGACGACGACTCCGTGTAGATGGGCGGGTTAATTTACTCTAGCCATTATGTAGATCCAGAGATAACCATATTAACTCGGATACGGAGCAGCTTAGCGAGGCAACAACGGCGGCTTGAGGTCGACAAGGCAGCTCATTGCGGAGGCAATGGTGATTTAAAGTGAGGCCTCAGCAGAGGCGAGTTGGAAACAACCGGCAAAGGGCGCGGTTTCAGCCATATCAGCAGAAGCAGGGCCATTCGGTCAGGACTGTTCGCAGCAGGTGGCGAGCCGATGGTGGTTCAGCAACAAGGGCGGCCTGGCTGGTGAGGTGGAGGCATAGGCGAGCCCCCAAAACCGGCCATGGTGGCGTCGGCAGGGGATGGCCCTTTGCGAATGGTGACCTAAGGCCATGGAAGCGGCGGATCAAGGCCATGGAGTAGGGCGGCGACTTGCGGCCGAGGGCCGCGGTAGCTTGATGCCACTCCCGTGAGGCGGCTCAGTATTGGTTTTCATGCCATTACCACGACCTTCAATTTTTTGTCAACAGTCTGGGTATCTTATTCTTTTAGAAACAATCATCCTTCATAAATCACTACATCTAATCTTTAATCAATGGACTCAGCAATCCGTCACGGCTCAGAACAAAGGTGAGTCTAGCCAGGCGCGGGCGGGTCGCAGCCGTGCAACATGGTGAGGTAGCATGCCTCTCCCGAGGAACAACTTGAGGAGGCCGCAAGGAAGCAGAGCAAGGCGTCCACAACAGCGGCTCAGCGCGGAGGTAATCTGGGGACTCAACGCAGCAGAAAATAGTGTTGCAGGCATGTGGTGGAGGTGACGGCTCAAGGCCGGCGACTCAGGCGACGACGGCTTGCCACGGTGCCGCGGGCCACAACAGCGGAAGAATCAGTGTTGCAGCTCGTCATCGGCCGCTCGGTGACTTAGACGGTGAGACTCCAAGGCAGGAGACTAACCCGGCGGCGGCTTTGACGTGGAGCTACGGTCCACAGCAACAGAAGTGAAGACGGAGGCGAGCGGTTCAGCTGGGCGGGCTTAGTGCGGCTGTGGGTGAAGAGGCCCCCGGTGACTCAAGGCGTCCGCCACAGCGGCAAAGTGGAGAAGTGTGGCCGTGGCCGGTTCAGCACGGCCACGAGGTGGTGGACTTAAATACCAGGTGACTCACGACTCGCGGAGGCGCGGCGCATCCGGGTGGCTTACGGGCCGCAGCAGGTGAAGGCAGCATGTGGTTGGTTTGACCCGGAAGTAGCGTGGTGAGGCCGATGCAGAGCTGACCCGGGATGGTGCAGGGTGGCGGTTCCAGGGAAATCTGTGGCGACTCATCGCAGTGAATCCGGGTCACCGATGTTGACTCCCAGTCGTGATTGTCTTCGTTTTCGGTTCGTAGGCGTCTTTAGAAAATTCCCGTGTTTCCTTGACTTTTTCCTTTGCTGTTGATGGTTGAACGGTGAAGGCGACTCAATAGCTCGGCGGCGGCTTGCAGCGGCGGCACCGGGGTCGAGGCCTCAGAGACGGTGGCCAAAACCAGCGATCCCGGAGCAAAGCCAAGCAGAGGTGGCTCGTGGGCAGAGGCAGGCGGCTCAAAGGCGAGAACTGAATCCGTATTGACCAAGGCTAGTAAGACGTGCAATGAAAACTTGCCTCTGATTGATCTCTTCTGTCAGGATATTCACGTGTTAAACTCATGCAGTAGCTTTCCCTTCCTGGTAAATTCCTTGTAGGCATGTAGTAACCAGAGTTGACACAAGGACAAACTGATTTGGCTTCAGGTGACGGTCTCGGCGACTCCTGTACGCGGTTACGGCGACTCAAGGCGAGGCCGGGTTGATTTGGCGTGGCAGGGCGGATCATCGTGAGACACTGTAGTGGAGCAATGATCCACGAGCAGGGTGATACCACGGCGGCTCGTGGCCAGGTCTCAGGGCGACTTAACTAGAGACAAGAAGAAGGCCGACTCAGGCCGCCATTGATGAAGATTGAACTTGCGATCCTTGTATAATTATCCACTTCGGCTCTTCTTCAATCGGAAACTTGCGAACTTCTCGAATCCTGAACCCTAGGAGAGATCCCTCCAAGAACTCAACACCACCATGCATGAGCCCCACGGTGGGCGCCAACTGTCATGGATTTGTCACGGCAGATGTCCTAGTGTGAGGACTTAGTCGTGAGGCCAACACATCTATGTGGTAGCTTGAGAGGGGTTGATCGCGATGACAGACACGAGGAGAATCAACACACAATACAAGGGTTTAGACAGTTTCGGGCCTCGGGAAACATCATCCAATAATAACCCTACATGTTGTTTGTGGCTAGGTCTCATTATCATCACGAGGGAGTCGCCCTATCTCCGACTCTCCTAGTTGTGTCTAGCCTTAATGATTATTCAACCTGTCCCTCTTAGGGTGCCCCGCCCCTCCTTATATAAGTTGAAGGGGTGGGTTACATGTAGAGTCCAACTCGGATTAAGACTTAGACTATTCTGACTTCGCATCACGGGCTTCTCTCCATGGGCTTCTTAATGTCTCGGGCTTTTTAACCCCAGGTGTCTCTGTCTGCCGGGTTATAACTTCTGTCTGCTTACCATCTGGCTTACAATCTGGCTTATAATCTGTCCGTCGGCTAACCATCTGGCTTAACATCTGACTTAACATCTGCCGGCTAATAATCTGACTTAACATCTGCCGGCTTATAATCTGACTTAACATGTGCCAGCTTACAATCTGACTTAACATCTGCCGGCTTATAATCTGACTGCACATCTGTCGGCTTATAATCTGACTTAACATCTGCCGGCTTATAATCTGCCGGATCACCAATGAAACACCAAGTCCCAGCCGGGTCATACTTCCGGCCGGGTCATACCGCGGGGTATATCCCCGACAACATGCAACGACAAAAAAGAAGCATATTCCATGTCCTAAGGGAAGATAACAACCCGGTTGTGTTTGTCTAAAACGGTGTGAGGACGAGATTGCAATATGGAAAGTATGCCAAACGAGCTACATTTTGGGCAAAGAACTATGTTAGATCCACATGCAAGATTTTCCACATGCAGCGACGTGGGAAGACGGGCAGAGGAGCCAGGCCGGAGGGGATACATGGGAGTCATCGGGATGTAACTAGGTGAGCGGCGGCGGGCAGGATCTGCCCATACTGCGGCAGCGAGCAGGTGGCGTAGGCCCTACCGCGCCAGAGCTTGGTCAGAGAGAACGGCGGGTACCGTTGATCGGGACGTGCTACCTCGGCGCCGCCGAACGAAGAAACGATGCACATCCTCCCTTTCCACCGGTGGACGGGATGCGGCTGGATCAGTGACCAACAGTGAGAGAGAGAGAGTGGGTGTGGCTGGGCACGAAGCGTGAGTACGCGCACCTATTCTCTTCGTGTACGTAAACCACCTACGTGGGGTTGTGTGAGAGAGATACAAACATAGAGAGATATAGTGTGTGGTTTCGTGAGTGTTTTTTTTGGGGGGGAGTGTCAATCAAAAATGTAACATATGTAATGTGTGTGAAAATAGAGACCTGGATATATCATATATATAGAGGGGGCGATCACGAGAAGAGAGTGGAGGTATCATCGGCTTAGTGTATCCTTAGAATCGAAGAGAGGGATGATGTGTGTGTGTGCGTGCGCGCGATCGATAAAGAGTGCCGTCGAATTTGTGTGTGCCCACGTCAAAGATATAGGGTGGCTGGCCTACTGGAACATGAGAGGGGACATGTGCAGTTTGTCTCTGTGGCATGGATACCTACCTACAGTGTTCGAATATCGGTGTGTGGTGGGGGGGGGGGGAGGCCTTATTAACTATAGAGGTACAATGGCTGGTATATGTGTGGAGGAGGAGAGAGGCCTACCTTATGTATTAAGGGAGATTGATCGGCATCCATGCATATGTGTGGGAGAGGAATAAGGTTGGGAGAGAGACAGAGCTAGAGTGTTGGAGGGGGTGGTAGTGGAGTTGCTCCTAACAAATAGTGGGAGAGGCTTGCTAGACAAACGGAGGGCACGCCTGCAATATCAATAAGAGAGGGTATGGCTGCCTGTCTATGCACGTGCGTGTGAGAGACGGGTCAGGAGGCATGCACGAATGATAAGGGGGGATGATATGGCTGTGGTAAGCAGACATAACTACATAGGAAGATCAATCGTCCTCTGTCAGAGAAAGGAGACACATAACTTGTGAGGTACGTCGATCGATGGGTGGGGGTAAAATAGTTAAAGTCGACCTAGGTATATGGAGGGAGATCGATCGGTATACATGCATGTATGTGTTAGAAGCAAATAAGGCTAGGGGAGAAGAATAGAGAGAGATAGGGATGCATCTAAGAGGTGGTGCGAGAGGCATACTATATCGAGGGGGAAGGAGTGTGCGAGTACGAGATCGATGAAAAGAGTGGTGGGAATGAGGCATGGAAGGTGAGAAGAGAAGAGGGGAAGCTTGTGTTTGTGGTAGGCACACCTGGCTAGAGAGGCATATCGATCGATGTGTTCCATAAAGAAGGAGTTGGGGGCCTACACACACCGTGGGTGAACGACCTAAAGTGAAAAGACGAATTTGCGCGATGGAGCTAGAGAATGTTGAGGGAGGGTGAGAGGGATGCGGGCGTGTGCATGCATGAGAGAAAGTTAGGGCTAGCTACAAATATAAGAGGATTGTGTGGGTGTAAAAGACGAATAGAGATCATAATCCATTATAAAAAGCGAATTTGGATATTTGAAGAATTTATCATAGCATTTTAAACCGACGCATGCATGAACATATATATAATGGCGATACACATGGTGTGGTTAAGAACATGTTATACTACATATAATATATTTTATCTCTACTCTTATTAAAAACAGAGTTGTAGATGATGGTGTGCGTGCCATCCTGCAATATAGGCCGTCCGATTTATATCTGACGGATAGGAAGGAAACTAAGGCAATTTTGAAAAAGATACCCATACCCCTCTCCATATTTGCAAATAAAGCCTCCCCTTGGTCATGTTGATGTTCCGTGTAACGCAGGGGCATCTTGCTAGTACTACATATAATATATAGAACATTGATTATAATTTGGGCTAATGTGTGGCTTTTGCAGCTCACGGCTAAATACTTGTCATAATGTAGGGGGCGGGGCACTATAGTTTGTGTGATAAACATAGTGTACGTATGGAACATGGTTTAGATTATGAATATATAGTGTGACGCCCCGAGACCAATGCGCCAGGTGTCTTCCAGTTATTCGCTGTTGTTGCCTTGTCTTTTGCTTGCGTGTTGCATCTGGCCATGTCATCATCCGCATTGCATCTGCATGTTTTTGAAATTTGCATCCGTCTGGGTTCCCCCAGTTCTCTCCGTTGTCCGTTCTGAGCCCAGACACACTCGCACGCGCCCGCGGCACCTCTGAAATATTATTTTATAAGTGTCCGAAAAATGTTCTCGGATTGGGATAAAAGATGGCGTGCGGTGTTGTTTTGTTGTCAGTAGGTCGCCTGCCAAGTATCATCGCATTCAGAGTCCGTTTCATGCCCCAATGGATAACTATAGCGGCATTATAGCCGGTCTAACGTCAGACATTTTTGGTCTCCGGAAACAGTCGCTGGGCTGCACTCCTTCCCCCCTCTCTTCTCAGTCCTACCACACACTTGACCCCGTCTGCCTAGCCCTCTTTGCACACTGCATCGACCCCTCGCCCGTATCCGAAACTTCCCTGAACCCGAACCGGACTATCGTTACCGTTGGGTCCGGATCATCCCCAAACATCCCTAAATCATCATCGGTTTCTCGTTGGACTCTCCTAAGCTAATATTTCTCGACCGTCCGATTAAAATCGGAGGGACCAGATGCCCCTAAACTTAGCCCACATGCTATATATAGATCAACCACTAGCCTATTTTGCACAAACCCTAAAATCTAGGGATAATGTCCCATCCATTAAATCCTCCGTCGCCGCCGCTATTGTCTTTCTCCCACCCCGGGATCCCCTTCGCACCAACCAGTCACCACCAAAAGCTTCCAAATCCATCGATCCCCACCAACCAGAGCCCGCACCCATGTTCCAAATCCTCTCCGATTGTCTCGCTGGTTTTGTGCAGCCGACCAACCACAGCCTCCACCGTCTCCTCATGTTCCTTCCTGTCCAACCACCATCGCCACCCAAATCCTACAGGAGCGCGAGGCTCCAGCCGCCCGAGCACCGGGCAGCTTGCTGGAGCAGACCACCAGCGACCAGGACCGGCCTCCCTGCTCCTTTCTTCTTCCCTACCTTCTCTCCCTTCGCCCTAAACTCTCCGCCTCTCTTTAGTCTTCACAGAAGGCCACCGTCACCATGAACGCCCGCAGGAACGCCAACGCCACCAAGCCGTCGTCTGTCATCCTCTGCTTCACGCTGCCTCCAGCGAGCAGAAGCTCCGGGCCTGCAGCCTCTCGTCCCGCAGCATGCCCGTCCTCAGAGCCCCAAGCCAGGAGCTCCTTCCCTTTGCTCGCTTCGACCCCAGGTCGCCGGAGACACCAGGGGATCTCCTTTGCCTCTCCCCGTTAGCCCGCAAGTTCGGCAGCGCCATCGGAGTTCCCTCCGCCGACGAGAACCACCTTCAGATGAGCCCCACGCCGCCCGTTCCTTCCTTTCCCGCTTCTCTCTTCTCCCTATCACATCTCTATCTCGTTTGCTTTTTTCGTCGGAGAACCAGAGCCAGAGCATGTTGCTGCCTCGTCCAAGCCCTGTCCTAGCCAGATCTCGCCGTTGTTGCCGCACCTTGACGCTGGCGCACCTCTACGGTCAGACCTCGCCGGATCCACCTCGGGTGCCCGCTGCCGGGCCTCCCTGCGCCAAGTCCCCGCATCGCTCCCGCCCCTGCTGCTTCGTCCATGCAAGGGAAACGAGTGCTCACCCATGTGCGTTGACCGCGCCTGCGTGGACCAGGAGGCATCGATCGCCACCAGATCCAGCACCCCTGGCCCAGCTCCAGTGCCCGCGTGGGCCATAGGTAGGCAGGCCTAGAGCGCCCCCTTGCCGGCCTCTCTTCCACCGAACGGGCAAAGGCCCATTGTGAGGACGCGCACAACCCTCTCCTGTGCATGTTGGGCCAGCCAGATTCAGCCCAGTGCACGTTTTTTCCCCGACTGCGAATTTGTCTATTATCTAGAGATCTACAGTTTTACAGAAAAACCCTTCTAGTTCATGCATTTACTAACTCACCAACCATGCATATGAGGATTTTCTGGAATTGTGTTTGTTATTTCCGGCCTCATTTAAACTTGTCTAGATAGGTAGTTTTCAAATGCTTCACCTCTTGCCATGCTAACCAACATTTAATATTGTTGATTACATAAATGGGAGAGAACTAAATAAGTCATGTGGTGTTCCGTCAATATGCAACTCGTTGCATATTGAGCTCCACTTAATTTGTAGTATAGTTTGTGCACTTTGCCATGCCATGCCTCTTTAAAATCGGACATGCATCATACTTGGTTGTGCACCGTGCCATGTTTATGTGATGGGTGTTTACTATGTTGTTTGCATCTTTCTGGGTTGCTTCTCTTGTTAGCTTCGGTTTCGTTCCGGAGTTGTGAGGATTCGTTCGTCTACGTCCGTTTGTATTCTTCATGGACTCTTTCTTCTTTCTTGCGGGATATCAGGCAAGATGATGATACCCTCGGAATCACTTCTATCTTTGCTTGCTAGTTGTTCGCTCTATCACTATGTCGCGCTACCTACCACTTGTTATATCATGCCTCCCATATTGCCATGTCAAGCCTCTAACCCACCTTTCCTAGCAAACCGTTGTTTGGCTATGTTACCGCTTTTGCTCAGCCCCTCTTATAGCATTGCTAGTTGCAGGTGAAGTTGAAGTTGGTTCCATGTTGGAACATGGATATGTTGGGATATCACAATATCTCTTATTTAATTAATGCATCTATATACTTGGTAAAGGGTGGAAGTCTCGACCTTATGAATGGTGTTTTGTTCCACTCTTGCCGCCCTAGTTTTCTTCATACCGGTGTTATGTTCCTTGATTTTGCGTTCCTTATGCGGTTGGGTGTTATGGGAACCCCTTGACAGTTCGCTTTGAATAAAACTCCTCCATTAAGGCCCAACCTTGGTTTTACCATTTGCCTCACCACCACCTATACTTTTCCCTTGGGAGTCGTGCTCCCAAGGGTCATCTTTATTTTAACCCCCCCGGGCCAGTGCTTCTCTAAGTGTTGGTCCGAACCGAGCTGCCTGCGGGGCCACCTCGGGGAAACTTGAGGGCTGGTTTTACTCGTAGCTAGTCTCATCCGGTGTTGCCCTGAGAACGAGATACGTGCGACTCCTATTGGGATTATCGGCACATCGGGTGGCTTTGCTGGTCTTGTTTTACCATTGTCGAAAGGTCTTGTAACCTGGATTCCGAGACTGATTGGGTCTTCCTGGGAGAAGGAATATCCTTCGTTGACCGTGAGAGCTTGTGATGGGCTAAGTTGGGACACCCCTATAGGGTATAAACTTTCAAGAGCCGTGCCCACGTTTATGTGGCAGATGGGAATTTGTTAATATCCGGTGGTAGAGAACTTGACACTTCACTTAATTAAAATGCATCAACCGCATGTGTAGCCGTGATGGTCTCTTTCCGGCGGAGTCCGAGAAGTGAACACGGTTCTTGTGGTATGCTTGAACGTAAGTAGTTTCAGGATCACTTCTTGTTCAAGACCGCTGTGTTGCTTCTCTTCTCGCTCTTATTTGCATACGTTAGCCACCATATATGCTTAGTGCTTGCTGCAGCTCCACCTCACTACCTTCTCCTACCCATAAGCTTAAACAATCTTGATCTCGCAGGTGTGAGATTGCTGAGTCCTCGTGACTCACAGATACTTCCAAACTGTTGTAGGTGCCGATGATACCAGTGCAGGTGACACAACCCAGCTCAAGTAGGAGATCGATGAAGACCTTGATCATTGTTTTTTGTCTTTTCCGGTTGATTAGTAGTGGAGCCCAGTTGGGACGATCGGGGATCTAGCATTTGGGGCTGTCTTCCTTCATTTTGGTTCCATAGTCGGACCTTGATTGTACTCTGGATGATGTATGTTTAACTTGTTATTTGTGTGAAGTGGCGATTGTAAGCCAACTCTTTACCCCTTTCTTATTCAGTACATGGGATTGTGTGAAGATTACCCCTCTTGCGACAAACCTACCATGCGGCTATGCCTCTAAGTCGTGCCTCGACACGTGGGAGATATAGCCACATTGCGGGTGTTATAAGTTGGTAATCAGAGCCATCCCCGACTTAGGAGCCCCCCTGCTTGATCGAATCACTGACGTTGTTGAGTCTAGAATAAAATGTTTTGAGTCATAGGATTATATATATATATATATATATCAGAGAATAGGATTCTTTTTACTCCTCAGACCCTTCGTCGCTCTGGTGAGGCCTCCTGACGTAGAAGTTTTGACTTTCGTCTCCTCAAATTTCACGAATTTTTTAGGATCACGCGGGTATCTTGGAATTGTTCTGATAGTCTTGTGACGAGAACATTGTTCTTGGTGCCTCCTAACATTTAGGGGTTGTGGCAGTGTCCGGGGAGTTGAGCTCCGAGGTGTTGTCATCACAATTTTATCGTTGCAGTTCTGGAATACCTGAGTTTCGCCAACATCGAAAATCTCTTTTATGTAGTTGTTGGTGAGATAACCTCGACGCCACCCAGTACTGGGGCGGGAGTTCGGGAGTATTGCCATAACTCGTATAACGGATGCTTTTCGAAGGTTGAGGTACACGATTTCCGAAGGTTTCTTGGTTATGTGTTGAAGTATGGATACAACTGGATGTAGGAATTGTTAGTTTGGGTGAGATATTATGCTTCCCCTGTATCCCCAACACCTGATTGCATAACCAAAAAGGTTTGGGAGTTTATAAGTGGGAATTCAAGTAGCTCCTAGAATATCTTCCCAACAGACACATGATATGATATGGGATCTATCATATGTTTGTTCCGGCTTATTCTGCAAGCCAAATCCTTGTTTTGTTTTGTTGTGGTATTCGAGTTGCTTCGAAGTCAAATGTGGATTCTATACCCTTTCTAAGCGGTGTTCTTATATTTCTTTGGGAATACTAATCCTTCTTGATCATTGAGTTTGTCATCTCAATTTCTTCTCAACCGGTGTGCTCTTCTTCAAGTGGATTTGATCATTTTCAACATCCGCAAGATCAACTCGAAGTTTTTCTCAATAGTATCCTTTCCATCTGCCCAGGTTGCCTTTGTTTTCCTACCCTGCCACCCTTTTTATTCAAGGATTCAGATTTCTTAATCAAGTATCCATTTTATTCATGTGAAGTCTCTTCATTCTTTTTAATCAATGTTCTTATCCGGTGATTCTCATGAAGATACTAACGGAGCTTCAAGTTCATCATTCTTCGTTCTTTTCCTTCCCCGATGGATTCAATCCAAGATTTCGGTGTTAATCTTATCCCTTTCCTCATTTCACAAGGCTTTCTCACACCATTGCACCTCTTAATCGCTCATCTCTCTCTATTCATATCCGAAGTGCTAAAGATATCTCAGGAGATTCGTGTTTTCATTCCTTACATGTTCAAGATATCTCGAGGCTGTTATCTCTTTTGAGCCATTTAATTCAACTGGCACAACCTCTCTTTTAAATCGTTCAACGGTGTTTCTCTTGAGTGGGCCCTAACCCACAGGTCTTTTCCCATGATCTTACCTGACTCTTCTAATTTTTCTGGAGTTATTCTCAAATTCATTTCAAAGTTTGACGTGAGAATGAGTTATCATCAGTCATATGTCTTTATCCTAGACCTTTCAAATTCTTTTCATCGTTGGTTCATCATTTCTAGTCTTCATTGTTCCAGAGTGCCTCAACATTTCATGGTGGTGTTTCTCGTCCTCATTCTCAGATTTTTGAAGACCGAAGAAGAGCTCCTCTTAAATTCTTACCCGTTCTTCCAAAGATTCATGGGTCTAGCTTGATGCCATCCTCTCATAATTGTTTTCGATTGTGAGAATTCTTTTCAACCATTTGGAGCAATTCAGGAGTCTTTTCCATTTGATTCTCCGAAGGCCATCATTTCGGGTCTATTCATTCTCAACTTTCAGCTCTCGTTCTCCAATATTACCAGTGCACCATTCAAATATCCTCTAATCAGATCGCGATCTCTTCATTCACTTATATCTAAATTCCCTCAAGTATCTTCATTCGTTTTCCAATTCTTCCGGGTGATTGGTGTCTTTGCTATTTTTCATTTTCAATTCTTACGGTGGTTCGTTCAAGATCTGTCTTCCTTCATTATCATATCAATTCATTCGTTGTTTCAATCCTACCGGTGGTTCGTTGAAGACATTCTCAAGATTACGCTATATCTCTCCTGAATCTTTTCCAATGAGAATGAGTAGTATGCCAAATCCATTGTGTGTAATCAATATAATTGATGAAGGATAAGCATGATGTAATTATTATTCTTATTTCATCGAGTGAATTCAACTCCTTATTCCGGAGGTTCATCAAAAAATTCTCAGTTTCAATTGTTTCATCTTTTATTTTTTGGAGTTCCAAGCTCTCTCAATTATATCATCACGAAGATCCATCTAAATCATTACAATGCTTCACCTTGTGTTTTCAACTTCTCTTTATTTTTATCATCATTTTGTTACCAGAGTTCTTCATGGAGACTCTACATGGTGGTTCATCAAGGATTCCTTTCTTTATTCATTTGTTCTTTAAGATTCCTCTCGAAGTTATGTTCCGCCAAGATTTAGTTTAAAAAAATAAACATGGTGCTCAACACATGTCTTGTTTTGAGGAGTTCAAGCATTCTTTATCTTGCATTCCAAAGTGCAATTCTTTCTTTCTTATCTTTTGAGGTGGTGTTATGTCACTCTTGACAATTTCCCTTCGTGTTTCATCATTCACAAAGTTGTCCGGAATGACATATTTTAAACCCATCATTTTCAATTCGTTCATGATATCATTTGCAATCCATCAATCTCTTCGTTAGAGTAATCTTGGGTTATATTTCACCTAAAGTTTTCCCTAAGGATTCTGCTATTAATGGTGCTCATAAATGACCCAAGTTCTTCATTTATCCTCCCGATGAAATAAGCTTCTCATATCCTTGTTGATGTCAATTCAATCTATTGTTTCCGCTAGTGGCAGAATTTCACCTCAAATTTTGAGATGTTTTCCATAAGCCCACAACAAGCTTACTCTTTTCGTTGTTGGTTTTCCAACAACTCCGTTCAATCCTTATTTGCAGGAATGCTTTTCAAATTCAATTATGGTAGAAGTTATCGTTTCCTTCTACGTTCTCTTGTTCCGACAATCTAGCTTCTATTCATCCGCTCCGAAGGCATTGTAATGTTTTTCTTCGACCCATCATATCATTTTGGAGATCATGTTCTTTTCATGCTTATCCATTTAACCAGATTGTTGTGTTCTCATTCTAGTTCTTTCATCTTATCAAGTTTTACCTCCCTTCTCAACCGGAGTGCTATCTGAAATATTTCTTACCCCTTGTGCCATTCTTTCAATAGTTCTGGAGTTAGTGTGTTGTTGATTTCATCAAGTATCTTCTCATCTTGTCAAGTTCATGATTCTAATTCCTTCCATTTACAGTTGGAGTGCTGTCCAAATTATATCATTCTTATTCCGTCTCTATCTTGTTTTAATCGGAGTGTTGTGGCTATCATTCCTCTTCTATCCGGAACCTCATCCAAGTGCTTTCATTTTATCAAGTCCATATTATTGCCTTCCATTTCCAACCGAAGTGTTGTCATATTTGATCCTTATCATTCCTTGTACATCTCGTTTCAACCGGAGTGCTTGCATGTACTTCTTGTCCATTGCAACCCTTTTTCTTATGTCTTTCAACCTACAAGGTCCTCCTAATGTTCCTTGTTCCTCTTTTCTAATAGAGTGTTTTCAACTTTGTTCATCTTCTTTGTATTCTTTCTTTCAATTTGTTCAACATCTCAAAGTTCGTGGTTTCACTCGTTTGTCAAAGAAGCAACTTAGTTTACCTCTTCTCTTGCTCTTCCATTTCTCTCTGGCGCCATCCTAGATCTCGGGATGAGATCCTCTTGTAGTGGTGGAGTGTTGTGACGCCCCGAGACTGATGCACCATGTGTCTTCCAGTTAGTCGTTGTTGTTGCCTTGTCTTTTTCTTGCGTGTTGCATCTGGCCATGTTGTCATCCGCATTGCATCTGGTTGTTTTAGAAGTTTGCATCCGTCCGGGTTCCCCTAGTTCTCTCCCTTGTCCGTTGTGAGCCCAGACACACTCGCACGCGCCCGTGGCACCTCCGAAATATTATTTTATAAGTGACCGAAAAATGTTCTCGGATTGGGATGAAAGTTGGCGTGCAGTGTTTTTTTGTTGTCAGTAGGTCGCCTGCCAAGTTTCATCGCATTCGGAGTCCGTTTGATGCCCCAACGGATAACTATAGCGGCATTATAGCCGGTCTAACGTCGGGTGTTTTCGCTCTCCGGAAAAAGTCGTCGGGCTGCACTCCTTCCCCTCTCTCTTCTCAGTCCAACCACACACTTGACCCCGTCCGCCTAGCCCTCTTTGCACAGTGCATCGACCCCTTGCCCGTATCTGAAACTTCCCCGAACCCGAACTGGACTATCGTTACCGTTGGGTCCGGATCATCCCCAAACATCCCTAAATCATCATCGGTTTCTCGTTGGACTCTCCTAACCTAATATTTCTCGACCGTTTGATTAAAATCGGAGGGACCAGATGCCCCTAAACTTAGCCCACTTGCTATATATAGATAACCACTAGCCTATTTTGCACAAACCCTAAAATCTAGGGACAATGTCCCATCCATCAAATACTTCGTCGCCGCCGCCACTGTCTTTCTCCCACCTCGGGATCCTCTTTGCACCAACCAGCCACCACCAAAAGCTTCAAAATCCATCAATTCCCACCGACCAGAGCCCTCACCCATGTTCCAAATCATCTTCGACCATCTCGCTGGTTTTGCGCCGCCGACCAACCACAGCCTCCACCGTCTCCTCTTTTTTCATTCCTGTCCAACCACCATCGCCGCCTAAATCCTGTAGGAGCCCGAGGCTCCAGCCGCACGAGCACCGGCCAGCTCGCTGGAGCAGACCACCGGCGACCAGGACCGGCCTCCCCTGCTCCTTTCTTCTTCCCTTCCTTCTCTCCCTTCGCCCTAAACTCTCCGTCTCTCTTTAGTCTTCACAGAAGGCCACCATCACCATGAACGCCCGCAGGAACGCCAACGCCACCAAGCCGTCGTATGTCATCCTGTGCTTCACGCTACCTCCGGCAAGCAGAAGCCTTGCGCCTGCAGCCTCTCGCCCCGCAGCACGCCTGTCCTTAGATCCCATGCCAGGAGCTCCTTCCCTTTGCTCACTTCGACCCCGGGTCGCAAGGGACAACAGGGGATCTCCTCTGCCTCGCCCCGTTCGCCGGCAAGTTCCGCAGCGCCATCGGAGTTCCCTCCGCCGATAAGAACCACCTTCAGATGAGCCCCGCGCCGCCCGTTCCTTCCTTTCCCGCTTCTCTCTTCACCCTCTCACATCTCTGTCTCGTTTCCTTTTTCCGTCAGAGAACCAGAGCTGGAGCTTGCCACTGCCTCGTCCAAGCCGCATCCTAGCCGGATCTCGCCATCGTCGCAGCACCTCGACGCCGGTGCGCCTCCACGGTCAGACCTCGCCGGATCCACCTCGGGTGCCCGCTGTCAGGCCTCCCTGCGCCAAGTCCCCACATCGCTCCAGCCCCGGCTGCTTTGTCCACGCGAGGGAAACAAGCGCTTGCCTGCATGCGTTGACCGCGCCGCGTGGACCAGGAGGCATCGATCGCCACCAGATCCAGCACCAGTGCCCGCCCAGCGCCGGCCTAGCGCGCCCCCTTGCCGGCCTCTCTTCCACCGAACGGCCAAAGTCCCATGGTGAGGATGCGCACAACCCTCTCCTGTGCAAGTTGGGCCAGCCAGGTTCAGCCGAGTGCACGTTTTTTCCCTGACTGCGAATTTGTCTATTATCCAGAGATCTACAGTTTTACAGAAAAACCCTTCTAGTTCATGCATTTAATAACTCACCAACCATGCATCATATGTAAATAACTTATATATGAAAAATGCTTAGAATTTTGTCTAGTTTCATATTTTCCAACTTTCATGCATGTTTAAAATGTTAAAAATGTTATTTGTTTAAATTTGCTTAAATGCCATGTTAAAATGATTTATTTCATAACTAAATAACCGTAGCTCGAAACTTAACAAACTTTATATGTAAATGGGGTAGAAAAATGCCTACTTTAACATGGTGGTATTAGTTTGCATGTTTAACAACTCTAAAATATGGATTATGGCAGAACAGTTCCAAACCTAATATATGCATATGAGGATTTTCCAGAATTGTTGTTTGTTATTTCCAGCCTCATTTAAACTTGCCTAGATAGGTAGTTTTCATATGTTTCACCTCTAGCCATGCTAACCAACATTTAATATTGTTGAGTACATAAACGGGAGAGAACTAAATAAGTCATGTGGTGTTCTATTAATATGCAACTAGTTGCATATTGAGCTCCACTTAATTTGTAGTATTTTTTGTGCACTTTGCCATGCCATGCCTCTTTAAAACCGGACATGCATCATACTTGGTTATGCATCATGCCATGTTTATGTGATGGGTGTTTACTATGTTGTTTGCTTCTTTCTGGGTTGCTTCTCTCATTAGCTTTGGTTTCGTTCCGGAGTTGTGACGATTCGTTTGTCTATGTCCGTTTGTCTTCTTCATGGACTCTTTCTTCTTCCTTGCGGGATCTCAGGCAAGATGACCATACCCTCGAAATCCCTTCTATCTTTGCTTGCTAGTTGTTCGCTCTATCGCTATGTTACTCTACCTACCACTTGTTATATCATGCCTCACGTATTGCCATGTCAAGCCTCTAACCCACCTTTCCTAGCAAACCGTTGTTTGTCTATGTTACCGCTTTTGCTCAGCCCCTCTTATAGCCTTGCTAGTTGCAAGTGAAGTTGAAGCTGGTTCCATGTTGGAACATGGATATGTTGGGATATCACAATATCTCTTATATAATTAATGCATCTATATACTTGGTAAAGGGTGGAACGCTCGGCCTTATGCCTGGTGTTTTGTTCCACTCTTGCCGCCCTAGTTTCTGTCATAACGGTGTTATGTTCCTTGATTTTGTGTTCCTTACGCGATTGGGTATTATGGGAACCCCTTGATAGTTCGCTTTGAATAAAACTCCTCCAGCAAGGCCCAACCTTGGTTTTACCATTTGCCTCACCACCACCTATACTTTTTCCTTGGGAGTCGCACTCCCGAGGGTCATCTTTATTTTAACCCCCCCGGGCCAGTGCTTCTCTAAGTGTTGGTCCAAACTGAACTGCTTGCGGGGTCACCTCGGGGAAACTTGAGGGTTGGTTTTACTCGTAGCTAGTCTCATCCGGTGTTGCCCTGAGAACGAGATACGTGCGACTCCTATTGGGATTGTCGGCACATCGGGTGGCTTTGCTGGTCTTGTTTTACCATTGTTGAAATGTCTTGTAACCAGGATTCCGAGACTGATTGGGTCTTCCTAGGAGAAGGAATATCCTTCGTTGACCATGAGAGCTTGTGATGGGCTAAGTTGGGACACCCCTGTAGGGTATAAACTTTCGAGAGCCGTGCCCATGGTTATGTGGCAGATGGGAATTTGTTAATATCTGGTGGTAGAGAATTTGACACTTGACTTAATTAAAATGCATCAACCGCGTGTGTAGCTGTGATGGTCTCTTTCTGGCGGAGTCCGGGAAGTGAACACGGTTCTTGTGTTATGCTTGAACGTAAGTAGTTTCAGGACCACTTATTGATCACTTCAAGTTCACGACCGCTGCGTTGCTTCTCTTTTCGCTCTTATTTTGCGTATGTTAGCCACCATATATACTTAGTGCTTGCTGCAGCTCCACCTCACTACCTTCTCCTACCGATAAGCTTAAATAGTATTGATCTCGTGGGTGTCAGATTGCTGAGTCCTCGTGACTCACAGATACTTCCAAACAGTTGCAGGTGCCGATGATACTAGTGCAGGTGACGCAACCTAGCTCAAGTGGGAGCTCGATGAAGATCTTGATCATTGTTTTGTGTCTTTTCTGGTTGATCAGTAGTGGAGCCCAGTTGGGACGATTGGGGAACTAGCATTTGGGGTTGTCTTCCTTCATTTTGGTTCCGTAGTCGGACCTTGATTGTACTCTGCATGATGTATGTTTAACTTGTTATTTGTGTGAAGTGGCGATTGTAAGCCAACTCTTTACCGCTTTCTTATTCAGTACATGGGATTGTGTGAAGATTACCCCTCTTGCGACAAACCTACCATGCGGCTATGCCTCTAAGTCATGCCCTGGCACGTGAGAGATATAGCCACATTGTGGCTGTTATATATAGTTAGTACATCAAATGTACTATTATTTGGAATCAACATCTAGTGTATTCAAAAGATTGAATTCGAGTTCATATAGTACACATAGTTCATATCTATCTCTATAGTAATCATGTGGTGTGTTGTTAAGGTAATACACGAATGATGGTTGAAGTTGGCAACAATCATGATTGTAGATTCTTATTGAAATAGAGAAACAGACTCAAATTCAGTTCAAATTGCAGCGGTAGTATAAACATTTGGAATACACTAAAATGTTGGTATGAGTAGGTTACATGCATTATACAGCCAGCGAAAAAATTTAATTGGACATAACATGGATCCATACTCCCTCCTTCTATCTATAGAGGGCCTAATGCGTTTTTTAAGACCGCCTTGGACTAATGACAAGATTAGTAGTACATGACATGCACAATGTGAAAATTATATATTGAAAGCTCCTTTCACACACGAATTTAACGGTGTGCTTTGTGTAAGTTGCATGTCATATATTATTGCTCTAATATTTGGTTGGTCAAATTTAGCCTAAAAAATGAATTAGGCCCTATATAGATGGAAGGAGGGAGTAGCTTTGAGAAGCATTTGTATAGTAAAATGGGACAAGACTCTTTCTTTGCGTGGTGTGAATAGTTTTTATTTTTTCGTTTTTTTCGTTGAGGGAAGTGCGAATTGATTTGGTACGTACAAGTACAATATTACACATTAGGCTTGTCCCTAAAATTCAACCCGCGCCTTGTTATATCCCGAAAATTCTGATATCGCGCTCCCAAAACTGGCGCCTTCACAACCTGCGCCTTGCTATCCCGAAGTTACAATGCGCGCGAAAACTCCCTCCAGCTGCAAAATCCCGACACGCGAAATCCGCCTTCTAACCCTGAGCCGAAAGGGTCGCTAGTTCAAATCGTGGGGGTACTTTTGTAACACACCCTACATTTTGGACAAGCACGTCCCTAAGTCATGGTTCCCCCTCCCATCGCCTCCTTTTCGCCATTCGAAATCTGGCCACCATAACCTCTCTGCTCTAGCCACGAAAACCCACCCTCATCCGTCCGCCACGTCACCGCTGCCCAGCCGGAGCCTCTTGCCTGATGATGTCGTTCATCACAACAGCTCGACGTCCCTCATCCGCCTCCTCGGATGAGGATCCGTCATCCATCCTATCGTCCCGCCGGTCCAGCCGCCCCGTCCTCCACCTCCAAGGAGCTGCTCCGATGATCGCCTCATCTATCGCGGCTGCTCCATCCCCACAGCGCCGCCTTAACCTACTCCATCGGAACCGCAACATCCTCACCGACTCCTCGAACGAAGCCGAGGCCTACTCGGCGCCACCAAAGAGGTTGTACACTCATCGCATTGCACCTTCTCCTTAACTCGACCTCCCGACGCCGACGGTGCTCCATGCCACACCCCCATGGAGAGGCTACCTTGAAGATGGCGCCGTGGGCGACATCTCCACGGCGGCTCTCCCCAGTGCGAGGTCCCTTCGACGGCGGCGTCCATACCAGCCGGATTTGCTGCCGCTGCTGCTGCTCCGGCTGTCGCTCGGTCGCTCGCGCTGCTGCTGCTGCTCTAGCTCTCGCTCGCTCGCGCAGCTGCTGCTGCTCTAGCTCTCGCTTGCTCGCGTTGCTGCTGCTGCTCCGGCTCTCGCTCGCTCGCGTCGCTGCTTCTGCTGCTCCGGCTCTCGCTTGCTCGCTCGTGCTGCTGCTTTCCCCCTCGCTCGTGCTGCTGCTCTGCTCCGATTTAGCTATACTTCAGTCGACTGAATTGACTTTTGGGTCAGTCGATTTTCAGGGGGTGGTGGGTCTCACCGGAGTTAAGGAAGAACCACCCGTAGCGGGGAGGGGGGCCCGCCGGAGAGGTACCCCACTATCTACCTTAGGGTTCTGGGTGGGTGCTACTCATGGGGGGCGGTGGTGTGGGGATCGCTGGAGAAAAAGCTTGAAGCAGGGGGGGGGGCAAGGGGGCAGGCCAGGGCGGCGGCGGCCCGACGGTGGAGAGTTGTTTCCGGGCGGCGAGGCAGCGGCGGACCGGCGGTGGGTAGTTGTTTCGGGGCGGCGAGGCAGCGCGGGGTTCGGCCGGTGGTGGCTGGCGGATCAGGGGGGTGCAGGTTGAAGATGAACTGCAGGCCCTCCCTAAACTATCCCATGTGAAGTGCCTCTCTGCTACCATTTCATTCAGTTTTGACAGTAACATTCAAATTCCACAGTAAATTTTAGTTTCAACAGTTAAGTTCAGAGACAACAGTTTTTACCTCATCTGTTGTAGTCAGGTTGGTTTTGGTGATGTAAATTTTACATCTATCACTTTTTGGTAATGCATTTTACATCATCTATTGGATATGCTATTAGAATCCCACTTGAGATTAACAATTTATGTCTTGTGCTGTGTCGGTGCACAAAAGTAGGGGCTCTCTTTTGCACCGATTTACTTGTGCGCGAATAGTTAGAGCCGCGCCTACGGCCATACCTAGCGGGGCAGAGGAAGCAGAAGCACAAGAAAACCAAAAAAATGCGAAGACCAGAGACACAAAGAGCAAGAGGGTGACTCCGCAGCCCCGGCAAGAGCCTTGCCGGGGCAACTTGCCCAATGCCAACAGAGCGCGCCACCCTTGAGCCCAAGGGTTCCAAGACCACCAACCACATTGCAACCAAGGCTCGGGAGGCACCTCCAAGGTGGCATGCAGATCTTCGAGAAGATCATAGGCACACAAGATCAGATGAGGACCAGAAGGCGACGGTCCTCGGCAAGATCCTTGCCGAGGAAATCCACGAGACCCCCGGGAAGATCCTTGCCGGGGATGACCGCGATGCCATGGCAAGACCCTTGCCGGGGCCCCGGCAAGACCCTTGCCGAGGACACCTGCGGGGCCACAGCCAGGCCCATGTCTGCCAAGACCCCACCACCGTCCCCATATAGCTGCCAGCCCAACCAGCTGGGCAAGCACCTGCGTGTCGACGCGCGGCCTCTAGGCCAACTCAGCAAGCACCTACATGGTGGCATGCATATCTTAGTGAGGACCCTACCACCATGCCATCTCAGCAGCCTGCCAACTTACGTGGTTCTGCATGCCTCATCAGCTCAGACATGCGTCGGAGCGAGGTGGAACGACGACGAATGGGACGGGCCCCGTTACCATCCCCAATAAAGCAACGGGACACCTAAGTGGCGCATTTAATACACCTTGTCCCATAATGACAGGCGAGAATCTTGTACACTGTTTACCTTTCCACCTCCTGTGTGCCACTATGGCGACCCCTTTTTGACTATAAAAGGAGGCCCGAGGCGTACCGGAGAAGGATTCGGAACTTTTGGACTACGCGCACACCACAGCTAGTTAGGAAGCTCATGAACACTCAAATATATACCAAAGCAGGACTAGGGTATTACGCATCCTTGGGGCCCGAACCTGGGTAAATGAACTTTGCTCTGGCTACTAGACCCGCTCTTTGCACAACCCAGCGCCTGCCAACCGTAGAAGGGATCCCAGTGATCCCATAGGTGTCGTCCCCACCGACATATCTGGCGCGCCAAGTAGGGGGGCGCCGTCGTGGAAATCTAGTCTAGTTGGCGCGGGGGATTCATCGTGGTCGTCGCCCCAAGGAAGAAGATGACCGAACGAGCGGCAACATTTGCGGATGCAGTAAACGCTCGCACAACGACAGAAAAGCTAAGTCATTCGAAACTTTGAGTAATTCTTTTATGTATAAGGTTGTTTTCCTCAGAGATCCTGCTCTTGGTATGAAAAACCTGCATGCAATGGGGGCCTTCCGCTATTGGCAACACCCTTGTTCTATTTCGAGTCCGCTCAATAGTTCAAGCGGCCACGTCGATAACGGCAAGGTGGCCTTCCCGCTATTGGCAACACCCTTGTTCTGTTTCAAGTTCGCTCAACAGTTCAAGCGGCCATGCTGAGAACAGCAAGGTGGTTTACTTGGCTGCAGGCACACCCGACCGGTTGTGAGGATCCGTCCTCGGAAACGTTGCAGCCTGGGTTCGCGTGCCGGAAAGCCTATCTAGTTGAGCGTAGGGTATACATACAAAGAACGATCGAACTGGAAAATAACATGCATCATTTCAGGGTACTGCAGAGTTATGTTACATCAATTGTTATTGTGGTTCTAACTAAAGATAAAAAAATTCTTGGTCATGAACCTGCAGCGGTGATGAGAAATGGGGTGCCTAGTCCCGACGGTGGCCCTCCGAACTCTGTCGATGCGGCTGATGATGGGCTCGATACGCTCTTCGAGCGCCGCGAGGTCCACATCCTCCGGCAGGCTATCCAGCGCGGCGTCAAAGTTGAGGTTGGGGTTCCAATACGCCACCTTGGTGAGGACCTTGGTCAGGACACGCCAGCAAAGCCAACGGGACTCATTGGCCAGGGAGGTTGCTCTGTTGGAGCGGAATTGCACCAGAGCTCCAAGAACGCTCTCGAAGAACAGGGTCAATCTGGCATTGGGACTCACGTTTAGTTCCGGGACGTACCTCACGTTCGGCATCCCCATGGTAGCCAACTGTGTGGTGATCCTGCTGGCGATGTTGGCGAGGCGGCTGATCCAGAGGTTTTCACCCTTCATAAAATCCGCGTGGTTAGCAGCGTCATTCCTCCACAGCTACCTCTCGGCCTCTAGATTTTTGGTCAGGGTCTCATCCGGGGCCCTGAACTTTGAAAGCGTCCCCTCAAGGCCCTCTAGTTTTAGCTTCAGGTCCCTGATGGAGTCATTGACCTTGGAGAGCAGCTTGACCTTGTCAAGGACTGTGGCCTGCGCATCAGCCAGAGCGCCCTTGGCCGCGTCCCCCTCCTTTGTCAGCTCTAGGACCTGCTTCTTCATCCCATCCTACTCCACCTCCAGCTCATTCACCTTGCCGGCATGGACCTGGGCCTAAGGATTGAGTGCCTCCTCATGCCTCTGCTCCAGCTCCCGGGTTCGCTGCACGACAAGCTTCTCGACCTCCTCATCCTTGCCGTGGAGTGTCATGGCAAGCTTCTCCTCACGAGCGGCAAGGTCCTCCTCCTGGGAGTTCAGCATGGCTTGATGCTGGAGCCAAGCGGCCTCGTCCTTGGCGGCCTGTGCTTTCACCGCCTCCTGGTCCTTCTCGACGTCGGCCTGCTTCAGGACAAGCTCCTGCTTGCGCTCGGCCAGCAGATCTTGGGCGGACTTCAGTTCCCCACAGGCTGGCGGAACCAAGCCTACGTCTCAGCGACGCGCTCCTCAAGATCTGCCTCCGCCTTGTCCACCGCCGCCATCCTGGACTTAGCCTTGTCCATGCGGGCACGATGAAGCACCTGGAGCTTCTGGAAGTTGACGCTCATGTCCTGGAGGAGCCGCTCTTCCTGTTTACCGCCACCACCAGCGCTAGGTTCATCAACAACCTCGAGCCCGGCGGCGGCAAGCACCTCGTCATCAAACACCCCCCCTCGATGGGTGCCCTAGTGTTCGCCGTCCCTGGGAGGTGGACAAACAAATCGTCGCTCACCTTCAGATACTTACCCGAGCCAGAGGCGGCGGAGGAGGAAGGTTGATCGTAAACCACCCCCTCCTCGGCAGTGGCCTTGCCGGCCTCCCCGGCAGGCCCCTTGCCGGCCTCCCCGGCATGCCCCTTGGCAGCATCCTTAGCAGCACCCTTGGCGGCCTCCTCGACGGCGATCTTGGCAGCCTTGGCCTCGGTGTCCCTGGCGACCTCCTCAATGATGGTGTCGATGTCCTCCCGGTCTGCCGGGGAAGGGTCTGGATACCAAGGAGGGGAATGAGGCAAAGCCAAGACCAAGGTTTGAAAAGAAAAGGAAAGAACATGGACATAGGGCAATTAACTTACCGCGCCGGGCTGGGAAGAAGTGGCCCCCTCCTCGCCGATATTTGGTGCCAGGATGGAGCCACCGGCGCCCGGGTTCACCTCCTCCTCCTTGGTGCGCATGGGCTCGGTGCTTGGCACCCTTGTAGGGGACACCCCTCGGGGCGGCGTGGTCGATGGGGGCGGCGTGCTGGGGGTGGCCCTCACGGGCTCTTCCTGCTGCCGTCCTCCTCCTGCAACCATGGCAAGGTTAGAGCCAAGGGATCGTACCCCAACACACGTTGATGGGGAGTGAGTGGTGAACGCATGTTGGGGCTGCGCCAGAGGCTGCTATCCGGGCTGCTCTCCACCACCAGTGGCGTACTCGAGGTGCCCGCTGGGGGCTGGCCGCTCGTCGATGCCCTGGCCCTCTTCGCCACCCTCTGGGCAAGCGTCTCCATGTTCCTGTAACAGTAAAAACGAGTCAAGGAAACCAGCACGGTCTGAAGGAACAGAGATGATGAAAGGCAGGATGCTTATTCATCCTCCACCTCCTCTTGTGCTGCCTCCCTCTTCCTCCTTGGGTTGAGAGACCCAAGACCGAAGACGACCTCCATGTCGACGTCTGTAGGAGGAGGGGCAGGGGATGGCGTCCGGCGGCGCTTGGACGAAGAAGAGGCAGTCGCTTTCTTCTTCACCACCGCGGCCTTCACCGCCTTCCTCACTGCCGCGGCCCTCGTCAGGTGCACGGATTCCTCCTGGGCCTCTTGCCGCTGCCCGGTCCTACCGGGGCAGACCTACTCACCAGGGCTGGCCCGCCACAGGACACGCTTTCTCCCTATTGCCGGAGGGACGTCAGCCCCGACCTCTTCCTTGGTCGACTCCTCGACCACATCTTTGATGAGAGGGGACCCGGTGCCGGCACTGCTGGCCTCCCTGGCAGGCTCTACCCATTTGGCAAGCTCCTCCTCCTCTGCGGCCACCTCGGCCTCGTTCTCCATGTGGCCGACGCTACCAGCTTCCCTGGCAAGCGCCGCCTCTGCCACCCTGGCGGCGATGTAGTCTAGCTCCTCCTTGGTGGTGTCCTTGATAAGCAGTGGCTCATCGCGGACATACCTCTCTAACAGGTTGTCGAAGAACTCCCGCACCCGCTCTTCCTCCGTCTCGGCCCACCTTGGGTCATGGCCGTGTGCGTTGAAGTCCGGCATCATGGCGATGATGTTGGCTTGGCGAGAGTTTTTGCTCAGCAGGACCACTCCCGCCGGCAACCTAAACAGAGGCCCCTTGACGACCTTGCCGACCTTCACGGCCTTGCCGGCTCTCTCAGCCCTGCTATCGCCACCCGCATCGAGCTGGAAAAGCCGCTGAAAAAAGGAGCGTGCCCCATCACCGTGAAGTTGTGCTGCAAGCCAGGGCGAAGCCTCATGACATCGGCCGTGTTCCTGAAGAGCCAGGCGGGCCTCCCCTTGTTATGCAGTGAGGCGATGCGGCGGCGGATGAAATCAGCCCCAATCTTCTCAAGGGTGAGCCCGACCATGGTGAGGCGATGGATCCTAGTGGTAGCGATCCCGAGCTTCTTGTCATCGGCATCGGCGTCTCTCTAGTCGTCGTGACAGAATGGCAGGCTCTGACGAACTTGGCAGAACTCTTGCAGATCCTCCTCCTCGATCCATAGCCACCGGCCCCACCACTCCTCCCACCTCTCCTTCTGGGCACCCTCTAGGTATGTGCCTTTCTCCTGGGTCTGTGGGATCCAGGTGACGCAGCCGGAGATGGCACCCCCCTCCTGGATGCGGGTGAAGAAATAGTGGCGGAAAAGCGCCGTGCTGGGAAGCATTTCGGCAAAGCCCTCGCAGAGGTGGGTGAAGAGGGCCATACACGCCACGACATTCGGCGTGAAATCAAGAAAGTGGAAACCGAAGGTGTGCATGACATCGTTGAAAAAATCAGAGAAAGGGGGGCAAAGCCTGCAGGAGAAGTAGTCAACGAAGAAAGGATACCGATTCAGGACGGCCTTGGCAAAATCGGCGGGGATGATGCGTGTAGCCGGATGCCCCGTCGTCTTCACCCCCCACAGAGGCTTGAAGTTGTCCCTGAGGTGGACCGCATCGACCGTCGAGGGGAATATGGCAAGCTACGTCCTAAGCGCCGCCGACTTGCTCTCGGGCATCTCCTTCTGCTCGGCATCCTTGGCCACTCCCTTACCCTTGCTGGTTTTGGGTGCCATGTCGGCCGTGAAAGAGGTGAAGAATCTGGAGCAGTGGGATATTGGGGGCAATGGGGGCGCGGCGGCGGCGGTTGGAGGCGGAAGCTTTAGCTTTTTTGCTTGAGGAAGAAGAAGGGGGACGATGGTTCCGAAATTGAAGAGACACAGAGGGTAAATGAGCAGCGCGCCCGCAGTCTCCCCTTTTTCTTATGGGGAAGGCGCGGGCCACCTCTTTACCATTTACTGCGAAGTGACGCATGACGGCAGCAACCGCCCCACGCATGACCCCTGGAGTGCTTGATGAGTTGGCCCCTGGCAAGACCCTTGCCGGGGTGGCCTTCGCAGCCCCGACAAGGCGTGGACTCCCCCGGCAAGACCCTTGCCGGGGTAGCCTTCATAGCCCCGGCAAGAGCCTTGCCGGGGCAACTTTCCCAATGCTAAGAGAGCGCGCCACCCTTGAGCCCAAGGGTTCCAACACCACCAAACACATTGGAACCAAGGCTCGGGAGGCACCTCCATGGTGGCATGCAGATCTTCGAGAACATCATAGGCACACAAGATCAGATGAGGACCAGAAGGCAACGTTCCTCGGCAAGATCCTTGCCGAGGAAATCCACAAGACTCCCGGCAAGATCCTTGCCGGGGACGACCGCGATGCCAAGGACACTTGTGGGGCCACAGCCAGGCCCACGTCTACCAAGACCCCACCATCGTTCCCATACAACTGGTAGCCCAACTAGCTGGCCAGACACTTGTGTGGCGACGCGCGGCCTCCAGGCCAACTCAGCAAGCACCTACGTGGTGGCATGCCGATCTTCATGAAGACCCTACCACCACGCCATCTCAGCAGCCTGCCAACTTATGTGGTGCTGCATGCCTCATCAGCTCGGACGCACGTCGGAGTGAGGCGGAACAACGACGGATGGGACGGGCCTCGTTACCATCCCCAATAAGCTTGTACACTATTTACCTTTCCACCTCTTGTGTGCCACTGTGGCGACCCCTTTTTACTATAAAAGGAGGCCCGAGGCATACTGGAGAAGGATTCAGATCTTTTGGACTACGCACACACCGCAGCTAGTTGGGAAGCTCAAGAACACTCAAATATACACCAAAGCAGGACCAGGGTATTACGCATTCTTGCAGCCTGAACCTAGGTAAACGATCTTTTCACTGGCTACTAGACCCGCTCTTTGCACAACCCCGCGCCCGCCAACCATAGAAGGGATCCCAGTGATCCCATAGGTGTCGTCCCCACCAACATGCTGCTTCAGCCTTGACGTCTTACGGCTCACCGGAGCTGCTCGAAGGACGGAATGATCCATCACAATAGAGCAGTGCCCTGGACGCCGTCTACAGATTCCTCAGATCTTCCTCCACACCTCCGACAACCACCTCTGTCTTAACTTCTTCAACGACTAACCAATGATGCTGAGGTCGAATGGCTACGGCAAAGAGGTTGTACACTTGTCGCATCACTTATTACTCTACATTCATGTCGATCCATTAGGGCTATTGTGGTTCAATGGAAAAACATAGCAATAGGAAATTTTCCTATGGCACTCTACTATTCAATTATTCATGCATTTTGTTGAAAGAAATGGAGCAAAACATCCACCTGGACCTAATTTTCAAAATCCTATGCATGAAAACAAGACCAAGTGCATTAGTGGCAGAATAACATTCTAACTGTACACGCTTTCATATGGTTTCACTTTCTTTTTGCCATGTTTCTTTGCATTCCTCTACTCCTCCTTTTCCTGTGAACCAAACACCCAAGTTGACAGAAATCCTATGTTCACAAATGCTCTGTTTCCCATGTGCATTCCTATCCTATTCTGTTGTTTTTCCTCCTATCCCCGCGTTTTTAGAATCATGCAAGCCAAATGAGCCCTTACAGAAATACTTTAGTTATAGGTAGGTGCCAAAGAAAACTTTGTGTGGTTTGTCCTGCTCCCGCCGCGACGTCGTCCACCTCACCTGAGCTGCTCCATCGACAGAAGCATCCACCAAACCAGACATCACGACTCCTGACCATCCTTTGCTGCCTCAGATCTCCTTCCCTGCCATTGGCACCCACCACAACAACATCACCATCATCGACTGAGTAGATGAACCCGAGGAGTACACAGGTCCACAAGAGAGGTCACACTCTTTTGTGTTCTGCTTATGTTATGCATTGCTTAATATTACCTGCTACTTTATTGTCCTGTTCACCTCTTAGTGAAAGTGCTAGTTATCGACTAGAGGGGGGGGGTGAATAGGCGATTTTTAAGAAAGTCTTCAAAACATGGAAGTTTTGAAGAAAAACGATAGAAATGAACCTATAAACATGCAGTGGAAGGTAGACTACACTAGGCAAGCCACAGTCAAGTATACAATGAAGTGAAAGCATGAAGACTAATAGCAGCTAGGCAGTATGGATCAGGATGGAAGATAGTATGAAGCCAATCAGAACAAACTGTCACACAGTGAAGACAAACAAATAATGCAAGTAGGCAATGACTTCACAAGGACCAACTATAAATAAAGAGAAGGGAAAGATAGAACCAGTTGCTTGGTGAAGACAAGGGATTTGTTGGACCAGTTCCAGTTGTTGTGACAACTGTACGTCTGGTTAGGGTGGCTGAGATTTAACTCAGAAGACCATGTCTTCACCTTATTCCCCTTGAGCTAAGGACACACAGTCCTCGCCCAATCACTCAGGTAAGTCTTCAAGGTAGACATCCAAACCTTCACAGACTCTGTTCACCGGCGACCCATAATGACTCTTGGATGCTCAGAACGCGACGGCTAACCGACTGGAGGATTCACAGTCCTCAAGTGTAACAAGTCTTCAGATCACACAAACAGGAAGACTTCAGTGATGCCTAACACTCTTTGGCTCTGGGTGTTTAGAGCTTTGTGCTCGCAAGGATTTCTCTCTCAAAGGCTTCGGAGGTGGGTTGCTCTCAAACGACAAAAGCCGTGCACTAATTCTAAGAAGCCACCAATTTATGGTGTAGGGGTGGGCTATTTATAGCCACTAGGCAACCAGACCCGATTTGTCCGAAATGACCCTGGGTCCCTAAGGAACTGACACATGTTCCAACGGTCAGATTTCAAACACACACAACAGCTTGACATGGGCTACAAGTAAAGCTGACTCATCCCAGCTCTGGATAAGATTTGCTCTCATTGTCTTCGCTCGAAGACTTAGGATTTGGTTGATCATCACTTTAGTCATTCTGACTATGTTCACTTGGGCCCACTTAACAGTGCGGTGGTTCCTATGACTCAACAAAGAAGAAAATGAAACTATGAAACAACTCTGTCTTCGCGCTCCAAAGTCTTCATGCGATGTCTTCTCATGTCATAGTCTTCAATGTGAATATCTTCACATACCACCATTGTCTTCAATGTCTTCACACATTTTTGGGGTCATCTCTGGTAGGTAAACCGAATCAATGAGGGAGTACTACCTGTGTTATCCTACAATTCTTACAAACACATTAGTCCCTCAACCAGGTTTGTCATCAATACTCCAAAACCAACTGGGGGTGGCACTAGATGCACTTACAATCTCCCCCCTTTTGGTGATTGATGACAAACTAGTTGAAGTTTTCAACGGGGATAAAAATATGTGAAATTGTAAATGCTTGAGGTATTGTCTTCGTAAGGAGCAAAAAGGCTCCCCCTGAAGATGTGCATATAAGTATTTTGCTTTTGAATGCAAATGCACATGGAAGATTGTACTTGCGGAGATCCTCTTCTACTTATGAAGACAATTTATCATGCATGAAAGAATATAGTGAAGATAATGACATGCCTAATGAAAAATGGGCATCTGCAAGATGACTTCGTGCAGAATTTATCGTCGCACATGCGGAATTCATCATCGCATCACATAGTTGACGAAATGGTAGCATACGACCATCAAGTTTAAGTGTTACAACTCAAAAGAACCAAATGTATCACAAGCGAGAGTTGTAAGCACTTGACAAATGTAGCAAAAGTATAGCAACCACCCATATGGACCCGCTTGAAGACTATCAACTCATATGCTTCTCCCCCTTTTGTTAGTAAGGACCAAAAAGGTTTGAAGACATAGAGCTTCTACTCGTTCCCATGAGGAGTAGGCGAAACAGCAGGGTCGCCGTTGATGTTTGGTGGTGCAGAAGAACTTGGTGCAGTGTCGATACACGCCGAAGTTGGAGGTGGTGAAGTAGCATCATCTTGGTCATCAATGACTCTGGCATTAACTATTACAACTGAGGAAGAATATTCAGAGTCTTCGAGTGAGGGAGTCCGACGCAAGTCAGCATTCCGGGGAGGAGTTGTATCAAACTTGAATCTCTCTGTGAAGCCATCCTGTTGAAGATCATCTTCAGAGCTCAGCAGAGCCAGACTCTTCCATGATCGGCGACATGTTTCATGAGTGACAAAGGCATTCTTGGTGGCAAGGTTGTGAATGCGATTGACATCCACCAAGAGGCTCTACATTCGACGCTTGAGCCAGTTGAGGGAGTCCTGGATTAGGGGGTGTTCGGGTAGCCGGACTATACCTTCAGCCGGACTCCAGGACTATGAAGATACAAGATTGAAGACTTCATCCCGTGTCCGGATGGGACTTTACTTGGCGTGGAAGGCAAGCTTGGTGATGCGGATATTCAAGATCTCCTACCATTGTAACCGACTTTGTGTAACACTAACCCTATCCGGTGTCTATATAAACCGGAGGGTTCTAGTCCGTAGGACAACTTCATCATACAACAATCATACCATAGGCTAGCTTCTAGGGTTTAGCCTCCTTGATCTCGTGGTAGATCTACTCTTGTACTACCTATATCATCAATATTAATCAAGCAGGAGTAGGGTTTTACCTCCATCGAGAGGGCCCGAACCTGGGTAAAAACATCGTGTCCCTTGTCTCCTGTTACCATCCGCCTAGACGCACAGTTCGGGACCCCCTACCCGAGATCCGCCGGTTTTGACGACATTGGTGCTTTCATTGAGAGTTCCTCTGTGTCGTCACTTTTGGGCTTGATGGCTCTTTTGATCATCAACGACGATACGGTCCAGGGTGAGACTTTTCTCCCTGGATAGATCTTCGTCTTCGGCGGCTTCGCACTATGGGCCATTTCGTTTGGCCACCTGGAGCAGATCGAAAGCTACGCCCCTGGCCATCAGGTCAGGTTTGGAAGCTTAAACTACACGGCAGACACCCGCGGGGATTCGATCTTCGACGGATTCAAGCCACAGCTGAGCGCACCGCACTGTGTCGAGAGGCATGATCTAGCCCTGCCGCCGAACAGTGCCCTGGAGGCCGCACAAGCACCAGTTCCGACCCTTTATTCGGAGCCTATTGCGCCAATCGAGGATGAGCGGTTGGACGTCACCTCGGGGGCTACAATCTCAAAGGCGATCGAGCCGAACATCAGCCCCGTGTTCCGCACGGCCCGTGACCCCAAGGAGCCGGATTCCTCTCCGAACTCCGAACCCCCCGCGCCCCTGCCGATCGAATCCAATTGGACGCCGATAATGGAGTTCACCGCCGCAGACATCTTTCAGCACTCGCCTTTTGGCGACATCCTGAATTCTCTAAAGTCTCTCTCTTTATCAGGAGAGCCCTGGCCGGACTACGGTCAGCGAGGATGGGATATGGACGATGAAGAAATTCAAAGCCCACCCACCACCCACTTGGTAGCCACTGTTGACAATTTAAACGACGTGCTCAACTTCGACTCCGCAGACATCGACAGCATGGACGACGATGCAGGAGATACAGATGAGCCAACGCCCATAGGGCATTGGATAGACACCCCATCTCACGATGTGTACATGGTGGATACCCCTAAAGGAAACGACAACGAAGAAAAAGGGGATGGAACGGGGGACCGATCCCTTGAAAAGCAATCAAAGCGTCGGCGTAAACACCGACCCAAGCCCCGCCTTGATAAAGACCCAGCCCTAGAGCAGGATGAGCCGGTAGACAACGGGCAGGCCTTAGAGCAACTGTCCGAACAGGGCAACACGGATAGAGAAACCGAACATCCCTCCCCGGCGAAAACGGCACTCCGGACGACCTTACGCCGGATGAACCCACGAAGCAGAAGAATCTCCACAAGAGGCTCGTTGCAACAGCACGCAGCCTGAAAAAGCAGAAGCGGAAGCTAAAAACGGCGGAAGATGCACTCAGGATCCGATGGAGCAAAGTAATCAATACCGCAGATAAATACGGCGATAGCCGCCACACTACAAGCTATCCGAAGAGAAAGCTACTGCCCGTATTTGATGAACAGGCCCTAGAGCCCTCACATTCAAAAAATAAGAAAGCCACACGGTCGGATAGACGACCCTATGGCCATCATAAAGCGGCAAGCGGCGCCGCACTTAAATCGGCATGCGACCCACTTAAGGATTCGCATCATGGCCCAGTCAGGTCCATTTACTGGTCAAGAAAGCAAGCTCTCGTAAGCAATGCAATAAAGCCATCATCAAACTTTGGCACACCCAAATACAGGGGCGCCACACACCCCCTATGTTTCACCGATGAGGTCCTGGACTGTGAATTTCCAGAGGGATTCAAACCCGTAAACATAGAGGCATATGATGGAACAACAGACCCTGGAGTCTGGATCGAGGATTATATCCTCCACATACATATGGCTAGAGGAGATGACCTCCACGCCATAAAATACTTACCCCTTAAGCTTAAAGGGCCAGCCTGGCATTGGCTTAAAAGCCTTCCTGAAAAAACAATCGGAAGTTGGGAAGAACTCGAGGACGCTTTCCGAGCAAATTTTCAAGGGACCTATGTCCGCCCTCCGGATGCAGACGATCTTAGTCACATAACTCAACAGCCCGGAGAATCAGCTCGGCAATTCTGGAATAGATTCCTCACTAAAAAGAATCAGATAGTCGACTGTCCGGATGCCGAAGCCTTAGCAGCTTTCAGGCATAACGTCCGAGATGAATGGCTCGCCAGACACCTCAGCCAAGAAAAGCCAAGAACAATGGCCGTACTAACAAGCCTCATGACCCGCTTTTGTGCAGGAGAGAACAGCTGGTTGGCAAGATGCAGCCCCATCGACCCAAGTACATCCGAAACTAGGGATGGAAATGGAAAACCGCGATGCAACAAGGACCGTCGCCGGACTAAGGAAAAAAGTCCGAAGAGCACGGCATCAACGCCGAATTCAAATGCTCACGACAGAATCAGACAAAGCCACCCCTCCAAGATAATAGGGATGATCCATCCAACTTAAACAAAATCATGGACATGATATGTCAAATACACAGTACCCCCAGTAAGCCTGCTAACCATACCCACAGAGATTGTTGGGTTTTCAAACAATCCGCAGATTCAAAGCCGAACACAAGGGGCTCGACACACCAAGGGAAGGCGAGGACGAACCCCAAAAGAAGAGCACCAGGAAACAAAAGAACTTCCCACAAGAAGTAAAAACAGTAAACTTACTTCACATAACAAAACGTGCGGCGCCCATAAAGGTACGCACCATACGCACCTTACTCCACAAGAAGTCAAAACCAATCATCTTCGATCAGCTGGATTATTCTAGAAGTATCAGGAACGCAGGCTGGACTGCCTTGGTACTCGATCCAATAATTGGCAGACTCCAGTTCTCAAATGTCCTTATGGACGGCGACAGTGGACTAAACCTGATATATCAGGACACAATCCGCCACATGGGGATAGACCCAGCAAGAATCCGCCGCAGCAAAACCGCCTTTCAAGGGGTCACGCCTGGTCCGGACACCCATTGGATGGGTTTTCTCCGGCTCGAAGTTATATTCGGCTCTTCCAATAACTTCCGCCGCGAAAAGCTGACCTTCCACATCGTCCCATTCTCCGGTCTCTATCAAGCACTACTGGGACGCGAAGCTTTCGCCCGCTTTAACGCAATACCGCATTATGCATATCTAACGCTTAAGATGTCCGGTCCACGAGGCATCATCTCTTTGAAGGGGAAGCATTGATGTGCCCCTCCCCCAAGCGGAGGACTGGGAGGCCGCTTTGACAGCCCCACAGTAAAATGGCTTCACCGGCCAAAAATTTCGGAATAGGTCATTAAAGACCACGAACGCGGATAGACGAGTTCGGTACAAAATCATCATTGATGCGGGCTTAGTGGCCATATACCACCGCACTAGGGGCTCCATACATATACAATAAGACACAATAAAGCTCAGTTCTATATATTTTACTTTATACTTTCCTTATTTTAAACTTTTGTTCGGCACGACCCATTTTCAGCTCAGTTCCTCTCTTTCGCAGATGAACGTCATGCGGCGCCCGTCCAGGATACAACACAACGGAGGCACAGGTGCAGACGTGCAGTAGGGACCCGTCCTAAGGATTCTTTTTAGATTAAGACCCTGCGTAAACCTTTTTTACTGTCTCTTGTTGCTACATATCCCCTGGTTTTGTCTGATATAACCAAGGAGGAGGCTGGCGTCTTGGCATGTGGCCATGTCAAAAAATTTGCGCGTACCTGGACACTAGGGGATTTTTAATAAAGAGTGTTGTTTTGCCCGCACTCATAAAGACCGAACACCTTAGGGAGTGTTCGGCGTCGCGGGTTTTGGCATTATATGCATCAGCTCCGAATCATGTCTTTGGTCAAATGTTGGGTTGCCCGGCTCCTGAGTTCGGCTACCTTATGTTCCGCTCTATCGGCTAAGGTAGCACCAGGAGAACTACTGTGATTGTGCCCCGGTTAGGCCGGGCGAGCGCCTCAGTAGAGAAAGCCGAAAACTGACTGTCGTGATGTAGTGTGAGACTGGTCAGCCACCCGATGACCTATCGGAATCTATAGGATTCCTCCGTTTTAACGAAGGGCCATTTCCCGGTCAGGCACATACGCGCCCCGAACTCGGGCGAGCGCAGTCGCCACCAAGGGGCTACCTAAATAGTCCCACTGTCAAGCTCCTATGGCTAAGTGAAAGTGTTAAAGCATTATAGTTCGGTTGCCTGGCCCGCTGCGCTATCACCTCCTTTGTAGGACCAAGACGTTGGGTTAAGTGTGAAAATGCGTCTTCTGCGAGCACCCCCGCACTATGTGCGTGGGGGCTGAAGCCAACGACTGCCATCTTTCAGATTATATATATATATATCTTAAAACAGCCGTACAGGAGGTGTTCCCAATACTTGAACGCACAAGTATAAAAGGCCACTACAATTTATCAAAATATTGCTTTATAATTACATATGCTACCATAACATAGCATCCTTCGAGCACTGCGTCTCTATTACACGAGCGCCTTCAAGGACTTCCTGAAAATAGTGCTCGGCGGGTACTCGGCTTTTGTCCGAATCTCGGGACGCAACAACGGTGGTCTCCACCTCTGCCCAGTATGTCTTGACACGGGCAAGAGCCATCCGTGCGCCCTCTATGCATGCTGACCTCTTCATCGCATTGATACGTGGCACCGCATCAAGGAATTGCTGCACCAAGCTGAAATAACTCTTCGGCTCCGATCTCCCAGGCCACAGATGATCCATGACGTACTTCATGGCGAGTCCGGTCAATCTATTCAGTTCGGCCCATTGAGCCAGGCGATCGTCCACTGCCAGTGGACGCTCTGGATTGTGGAACTGTGACTAGAAAAGCTTTTCCACTTCGCGATCTTTTAGATCTCGAAAGTGTTTGGTCGCATCAGCAGCACTTGCTGCAAAATCCAGATAGGTGTCCTCCACACTCCACATCCGGTCCAATGGAGCAAACTTCGGATCACAAAACTTCCTCCGCAGCATAAAGGGCTTTCCAGCCACAATCTGTTCGGCCTGACGCAGCTCCTCCTTCGCAGCTCTCATCGCAGAGCGAGCGTCCTTGGCATTGGCAACGGCCTTCTCGATGTCCGTCTATCTCGCCCGGTCTTCTTTCTCAAGAAGTTTGCAACGGTCTGCAGCGCTCTTTAATTTCTTGGCCATCTCGGCCATCTATTCTTTGCTTCGGCAGTGAGCAGCCTGTTCGGCTCTCAGCTCTTCAAGGGCCTTCTCAGCAGCCGCATCGCTTTTTCTGGCTTGCTCCTTAGCTCGGGCAAGTTCTGCCCTAAGATTCTCCACGGCGGCCGTACCATCTGCGTCAAGCACACACATTGTAAGACATTGGCATGAAGCTCCTCTTACCTGATGCCGCCCGAAGAATTACATACCTTGAGCCTCATCAAGCCGCTTGTTGACAAGCGCGATGTCGGCATCTGCCACGTCTAGTTGCCGCTTTAGTTCGGCCACATCATCAGTTCGGCTTGATTCCGGACACCTCGCCACCTACATTCAAAGGCGACATCTTAGACCTGGGATTATGATCCTCTGCGTGCCGTCATTTCTTGACAACGCGCAGAGTCTCAGGGGCTACTATCTACACAGGGCGCATCTTACTTATGCGCAACTGACAAAAGTGTACATTATCTAACGTACCTCAAAACCCGTCAGTAAACTTTTGATGGCCTCATCCAATCCGCTTTCTGCGGATGAAATCCTTTCAATCACCATGCCCATCAATGCACGATGCTCCTCTGAGATAGAAGCTCGCCTTAGCAGAATCTTTAGCTCCTCCGGCCGAGCACCAGACGGTGCCGGACTTGTCCTATAGCCTCTTTCGAAGGCCGGACACGGAGAACCTTGGGGGGCCACATAGCTATCTTCCGCCCCTGCCGGATTCAGAGAAACCCTCCGCGACGACACCTCAGGGTCGCCCGCCTCGCTAGGTGGTACGGCAGGGGGAGGCGTCCTGCTCTCCATCATCTCCGGAAGAAGATCCCCCGAAGACGAGCTCTGCTGAGAAGGGCTGAGGTTCGAGCTACAAGGTAAAATTTTGGTTAATCTTCTCAGATTTAAATCAAGGATTTCTCTCATCCCTCAAAAGGAAAACCTCTCTCTACTTACGGCTCGCTGGAGGGCTGATCCCTTTGAGGGCGTAGTTCGGATGAGGAACTCCCCGATGTTGGACCCTCTGACGAGGATTTTCTCCCCCGCTTCGAGGCCATGGTCTCCGGGTCGTCAGAGGCGGCCCTCTTCTTCCCCTTGGGAGAGGAATTGTCGGTTCCTCCCTTCGGAGCATCCTCCTTCGAGGAGGCCATAGTTCCCTTGTCCTTCCCCTTACTTCCCTCCAAAGGCATTATCTTCAATATCCTGACAAGCACGGGATCCGGCCTAGTGTCGGGAAGGGGAGCCGGACACCTGATCAGCTTTGCCTTTGCTATCCACTCCTATTTAAAAGGACAGCTCTTTTAGGGCCAAGTTTATGATGATTATATGGATAGTAGGTCCAGGAACAAGGTTACTTACTTGGGTATCCAAGCGATTGCAGCTTAGGCCTGCGTCCCCGGTCAAATCTGGACACATCATTTGTGATCCGAAGAACAGTTTATACATCTCCACGGGCGTTGCGCCCATAAAATGCTGGAGGGCTCATGGTCCCTCCGGATTAAACTCCCACAGACGAAGGGAGCGATGTTTGTCGGGCAGTGTTCGACGAATCAGCATGACCTGCGTCACCTTGACCAGGTTGAGGTCTCTTTCTAAGAGATCCCTGATGCGGCCCTGCAACAAGGGCACGTCTTTGGATAACCCCCAATCTAATCCTTTGTTGACCCATGCTGCTAGCCGTGATGGGGGACCCGAGCAAAAGGCAGGAGGCTCCGCCCACTTGGCGCTCCTGGGAGCGGTGATATAGAAGCATTCTCGTTGCCACAAGCCGAGCTCCTCTTGAAAGGAGCCCTCGGGCCATGGAGCATCAGCATTCTTACTTATGACAACGCCTCCGCACTCTGCGTGCCGTCCCTTGATCATCTTCGGCTCCACTCCAAAAGTCTTGAGCCATAATCCGAAGTGAGGAGTAACACGGAGGAACGCTTCGCACACAACGATGAATGAGGAAATGTGGAGGATGGACTCCGGAGCTAAGTCATGAAATTCCAGCCCGTAATAAAACAGCAGCCCCCTCACGAAGGGATCCATCGGGAAGCCTAACCCCCGAAGGAAGTGAGACATGAACACTACGCTCTCACCGGGCTGGGAACTGGGAATAGCCTGCCTTTGAGCAGGCAACCTATGTGAAATTTCGGCAGTCAAGAACTTAGCCTCTCTCAACTTTAGCACGTCCTCCTCCGTGACGGAGGAGGGCATCCATCGGCCTTGAAGGTCGGAACCGGACATTGTCGAAGGTCCGAAGTGCCTGGAATTTGGAGCCTAGGGTGTTGGAACTCGAGGCGACGGGTGAACTCGTTTGAGATTGGAAAAAGGAGTAAGGCCTTGGTCTCTTTATAAGAGGTTGAATACCAGGAGCCCTCCCCGTAACCGTTTGGGACTCGACTTTAATCGAGGAAACGTGCTAACGGACACGATTGGGTTACCCATGTCTATATTGATGAGAATCCCGTAAAAGGGGCGGACACGATCTCTGCTTTGATAAGACGTGCCAAGGAAACCGCCTCGCTAAATGTGCCGAGGTGGAAAAGTAAAAATGATTCGAGTAAAGGACTTGGCCATAGTGTGATGTCATGCTATGGAATACGTCAGCAGATTAGATTTGTGTTGATATTATTCTATCTATGGCAATATGTGGAAACTTATTTTGCAGAGCCGGACACTATCCTTGGTGTTTAAAATCTTCTTGAAGGACTTGGAGGAGGAACCCGCCTTGCAATTCCGAAGACAATATGCATGCCGGACTCGTCGTCATTGAAGCCTGTTTCAGGGGCTACTGAGGGAGTCCTGGATTAGGGGGTGTTCGGGTAGCCGGACTATACCTTCGGCCGGACTCTAGGACTATGAAGATACAAGATTGAAGACTTCGTCCCGTGTCTGGATGGGACTTTCCTTGGCGTGGAAGGCTAGCTTGGCGATGCGGATATTCAAGATCTCCTACCATTGTAACCGACTCTGTGTAACCCTAACCCTATCCGGTGTCTATATAAACCGGAGGGTTCTAGTCCGTAGGACAACTTCATCATACAACAATCATACCATAGGCTAGCTTCTAGGGTTTAGCCTCCTTGATCTCATGGTAGATCTACTCTTGTACTACCCATATCATCAATATTAATCAAGCAGGAGTAGGGTTTTACCTCCATCGAGAGGGCCCGAACCTGGGTAAAAACATCGTGTCCCTTGTCTCCTGTTACCATCCACCTAGACGCACAGTTCGGGACCCCCTACCCGAGATCCGCCGGTTTTGACACCGACACCAGTCATGATGCTTATCCTGTTTCTGATGCAGGGCGACTACAAGCTCTCGGTCATTGAGAACACGAGATCGCTTCTGATGCATTTGGGAAATTGTGCTTTCAGAGGCTTCAGTTCGGGTACGAGGGGCACGTGTATTGCTAGCCAAAGGATAAACACGAGCGACGGCCTGAACTCCTTCAATGGGCTATGTGAAGCTTTGGTGATCAGCATTGTGAAGATAAACAGGCTCTTTGGCAGGCTCTGGGTAGATGGCTTCGACAGACAGATCAACCTCTGACAAGAATATGAGATGATTGCATGCAGAAGGCTGATAGTTGATTGTAGAGTGAAGCTTGATGAGGCGCATGACCCATGGAGCATAGAACTTCAGACTAAAGATATCAGAGCCAGATGCAGCCAGTTGTCTGATGAAGAAGTCTTGAGCATTGAAGCTCATGCCATTGAAGATATAGAAAACCAATGTCTTCATTGCTCCTTCAAGCTTCGCTGCATGAGAATGTCCTTTGAGAGGCCATAGAGTTCGCTTGATGATATGGTAAATAGTGTGGGGAAGATACTCTAGGTCTTCAACAAAGAACTCATTGGGATAGTCAGCATCATGGGGCAGTGGCTTCATCATGGTCAACATTTGGCTCATGTTAGGCTCTGGCTTCTGGAAGATGCTCTCCAAAGCATTCTGGTGTAGCTGACAACCTAGTTCATAATGTTCGCCAAGAGTGGGCAGGGCAGTAAGCTCAATGATGTCTTGGGCTTTAGCTTCATGGTGTACATCGCCTGTCATCCACTCAAGGATCCAAGTCTTCGGATCCCTGTTGTAGCCGCGAATGTGGAGGGTAGCATAAAATTGTAGCAGAAGCTCTTCATTCCAATGTTCTTTGGCAGTCACAAACTGGAGAAGGCCAGCATCTCTGAAGCAGTCAAGGGCTTCTTTGAGGCAGGGCAGCCCAGCCATGGCTTTGCAGTCTAGACGCATATCAGGGAAAATGCGCCCCTAATTGTATAAGATGCAGGAATAGTAGTTGCGCTGCTGATAACTCCAGAATCGATCGGATGAAATTCTTGGCCTTGTGTAGGGGTTCTTGGCACTGTCAAAGAATGTGTTGTGTGCCTTGATGCCATTCAGATTAAATGATCCTGGTGAAGTTGCAGTACTGGGAAACCTTGGCAGCCTAGGCTTTGGCTTATGGACCTAAAGCCTGTGCTCCACATGATAGTCAAATTGTGGACCGTCAGCAGGTAGAGGAACTAGAATGGGCCAGCGGACGGTGGTAAGTTGACCTTGATAGAATGCCTGCTCAATGGTGTGTGGCCTGGGAGGTGGTATAGGAGCAAAGGCATTGTCTTCAAGCTGCGGATTTGCTTTAGGTGCAGCATTGGCTTCAGGTGCATTCACTTCTGGCACCACATTAGCTTCAGGCGCCACATTAGCTTCGGCCATGACAACGTCATTGTCTTTAGTATGGGTGTTTGTGGCTGCCTTAGTATTTTCAACCTCCACTCGAGTAGCTGGAGGGTCGGACACGTTCTCTGCGAGAACAACTTCTTGGTTGGACAGGGGTGTAGCAACACGTTCTTCTTCTTGACTTGGTTCTTCTTGTTTAGCGGCTGATGCAACCGAAATGTCTTCAACAGATTTGGCTTCAGACTTTGAGATGTTCGTAGTTGGAGTGGCTTCAGGGAACACTTGGCGTGATACTGAGTGGTGCTCTTCTCCTTCTGGAACACTCAAAAGAGTGACTTGTGGCCTTGGTCCTTTGCGAAGCCTGCGAAATGCTGGCGACGCCTTTGGAGAGGGAGTTGGCTGGGCCACAAAGTCATCATCTTCAAGCACCGAAGTGATGGCTTGAGGTGGGAGAGTACTTGGTGATTCTTGACAGGGGGAGCCTTGAGGATGATCAGCCCATGAATCATCCTGAGAAATTGGCATCAAAGGATGACCAATGCTGATGAGTTCGCTGTTCGTCAGAACAGGCGATGATACAACGTTTTGCTCGATCTGAGGAAGGACTTCATCATCTTCAACATTGTCTTGGGGACCAATGTCTTGAGCTGCGGTCGGGTCAACAGCTGGATCCTCTTCAACTTCAGGAGCCTCTGTGGTAGCAGTCTCATGGTCTATCAACTGACACTCACGGTGTTCAGACGTAGGGAGAGCCACTGAGATTGGCTCGACGACAAGGGGCTCTGTGGGAGAAGCCCGATCTTTCTTCTTGTTTTTTCTCTTCTTGGTAGGTGGAGCCTCATTAGTGGTGTTCTTGGTTTTGTGCTTTCTAGCTTCGGCTTCATCCACCCTTGTTTTCTTGACCTTTGAAGCCACTGTGGGGAAGACAATGCGAGGTTCTTCCTGCCTTGATGCTTTAGCTGGGGCCATAGTAGGCTTCTTCTTCTTGGCAGCCATCTTGGGGTCGATGCAAGGATGCCCAAGTGCCTTGCGCTTCTCAGCTTCATTGTAGGCTTGAACACATTTGCCAGCCAGGTGTTTCATGCGATCTCGAGAACCTTTAGCTTCGTGACGTTTCTTGTGAAACGCCTCCTTGAGCTCATTCATCATTTGCTTGAAGGTTTGGACATCTGTCACACTGAGGTGGGCCATGTGCTTCTTGAACTGAGCCTTTTCATAGCCAATCTTGTGCTTCAGTTCAACAATTCTCTGAGCTAGAGCCAGCTCAGGAGCAATGGCTCCATGGAATGAAATGCTGAGGCCAATAGGTGGTTGAAGATCAGCAAAACTGAGGTTTGGGCTGTCAAACCAGTCGTCAATGAACTTGTTCAGGATGTCCACATCAAAGAGGGGAAGATCATTGAAGATTTACGCCTCTTGCTTGCTCCTTATTAGCAGCTCAAGAGCATTATCGCCAAGATCATTGTCACTTGACAGATCAATGGCTTCGTTCTCATTCTGCAAAACGACAGCTGGGGTCAATGTCTGACCAGTAATTTGCATGGGCTTCTTCCTCTTCTCAGACTTGGAGATGCGAGAGAGATCTTCAGAATGCACACTTGGTGCAGGAGGAGAGGTGGCCAGAGGCTTTGCTCATGAAACACTTGGTGCAGTTGATGGTTTCGAAGCCTTAGGTTTCTTCTGCTTCACAGGCTTCAGTGGTGCAGGCGCTTCGTTAGAATCAGCGTCATCTGTGGAGTGATCCACGGCTGCCCCTTGAACCATAATGTCAGTGATGAGACCTTCAAGGTTGTAGAAGGGCCCAACAATATTGGGTTCAACATCGCGTGTGTCGTCGGCACGAGGAGTACAGGGACCTGGGTTGAAGTCTAACCCAAGCGATTTCTTGTTCTCTTTGGCAGATGCTTTGGCAAACTGAAGGCTGCACTTGAATAGATTGTTGTTGCGACACCATAACAGTGATGATGGATTGGCATTTGCAGGTTGTGGTCCACGAACCATACATGGGTAGAAACCCTGAGCAATAGCTTCAGTTCTGTTCTTGGGTTGAAGATTTCGAAAGAGAATATCACCCCAAGGACATTTGAGGGCATTTCTCAGCATACTCATTGGTCACAAACTTGTATTTGAACCATTGCTCTTCCCAATATCTTCGAATCCATTGGATTCGTGTTTTGCGCTGATTGTAATCCTCTTCGGGATCAGTCTTGTACAGTTCATAGAGACCTTCAGGCAAATCCTTTGATGTATCCCCACGGCGCTTCCTGTCTCCCTTCCTTGCTGACTTATCTGCAGCCATGTAGTTTAGACTGAATGGCTTCAACACTGTCAAAGGCTTTCGTCTGCTAGTCAGACAGGAACTAGCTTCTGGAGAATTGATGTGATGTTGTAAGAACTCTGCAAATGAATGCAGACTATGAGAACTAAGGGATTCTCCCACAGACATGTACCTGTGACAGCATTAGAGATGCGAGGGAAGCGGAAGAGGTCATATGCATTCTTAGAAGATTTTGAAGATAAATCAGTTTAGAAGACATTGACCTCATAGTGCGAAGACATTCACCCATATGTCGAGAGTTGGTTCTAGATTTGTATGAATCCAAGAATAAGTACAAGTGAGGAATCTAACTACTTTGTGAAGCATAAGTGAATATACTAGGCATGTTATGAGATGCAGAACATGATAGATCCAAATTTGTAAGGACAGAAACCACTTGTGGTTGAAAAGGATGAATCTATCAGATAAAAAAGGATTATAAAAAGAGGTTTTATTTACCACAGGAAGAACTGCTAGACGAAGTAGAAGATGAGGCCGAGCAGTTCAATCTTCCATGCCCTAACATGGCGACGGAGGACACCTACGGCAACGGCGGAGAAGACAATGTCTGTGGCCGGCGTGAGAACAGCATTGGTGAGGTCGCGACAGCTAAGCGCTTAGTCGCCGGCATCATCGAGAGCTACCGGTGGCGCTAGGGTTTGTGCAAGAAGGAGAAGTGGAAGAAGAGATAATGACTGGGGTGTGGCATGTATTTATAAGGACAGGGACGACACAACGTTATTACACAGGTGCCCCTGGCGGTTCACATCTGAAGGACATGTGGCGAACATGCAACACATTGGAGGTTGTTCCATGTTCCCACACACACCTGGATTGTCGGGTGGTCCTTCCCGCTTCTCCGGGTTTCAGGAAAAAAGGATTGAGCATTTAAATCAGATTTAATGTTTGTATCTGTGTCTTTTGCTGACAAGGGCGCAGAGAAGACATTCGACAGTTTCAATAGAATGCATATGATTTGGATAGATAGATTTGAGAAGGGAGCATAGAGAGGTTAGGGTCCGATCACATTCACTTAGTTCAAAAGATTCAAACGAGAAGACATAGCTATAAGTGAATGCTGTAGAGGACAGAACGCTAATATATGAATATATCTGAATAAGACCAAATCAATATAGTGAAGATAAACATGAAGTCATGTTAATATTGAAGACAAACCAAACGCGAAGATTTTGCAAATGTAACGCCAACAGAAAACACTCCAAGCAAAAGTTTGGTGGTGGCGTTACCCATCGTATAGGAAGTATTAGACCTAGACACGGCGCATAATTATCATGGCACTCCGAAGTCAAATTCCGCGTTAATGTCTTCACACTTAGAGTGTAAGTCTTCATTAATTGAAGATATACATTACTTCGTGTGTTGCACATCTAAGTCATCAACATGCATAAGTCTTAGGATGTGTGCCTGATCACAGGACATTTGAGGATTACAAGATATTTAGCTCACACCGCAACTTACAAAACCTTTTCTCATCCAAGGGCTTTGTGAAGATATCTGCCAGTTGCTCTTCAGTGTTGACGTGAATGATATCAATATCTTCTTTCCTGACATGATCTCTGAGAAAGTGATGACGGATCTGAATGTGCTTTATCTTCGAGTGCTGAACTGGGTTGTTGGCAATCTTGATGGCGCTTTCATTGTCACAGTAGAGTGGTACTTGATTCAGATGGATGGCATAGTCTTTGAGTGTTTGCTTCATCCATAGAAGCTGAGCACAGCAAGATCCAGCAGCAATGTATTCAGATTCAGCAGTGGAGAGAGATACAAAGTTCTGCTTCTTTGAAGACCAACAGACAGGTGATCGTCCCAGAAAGTGACATGTGCCTGATGTAGACTTGCGATCCACCTTGTCACTAGCATAATCAACATCCGAGAATCCAACTATATCAAACTATGAGCCCTTTGGATACCATAATCCTAGTGTTGGGGTGTAAGCCAAATATCGAAGAATTCGCTTCACAGCTAAGTGATGCGATTCCTTTGGTGCCGCTTGGAATCGGGCACACATGCGAACACTAAGCATGATATCTAGCCTAGATGCACATAAATAAAGTAAAGAACCAATCATGGAGCGGTATACCTTTTGATCGAACTCTTTACCCTTGGCGTCAGGACCCAGATGACTTTTGGTTGGCATTGGCGTCGTGTAGCCTTTGTAGTCTTGCATTTCAAACTTCCTCAGGAAGTCTTTGAGGTATTTCTCTTGAGATATGAAGATGCCATTGCTTTGCTGACGTATTTGAAGACCAAGGAAGAACTTCAGCTCACCCATCATGGACATTTGATATTGCTCTTGCATCATGTGTCCAAACTCATCACTATATTTTTGATTAGTGCACCCGAAGATAATATCATCCACATATATTTGGCACACAAACAGTTCACCATCATATGTCTTCGTGAAGAGTGTGGGATCCAGGGAACCAGGTTTGAAGCCTTTTCTCTTCAGGAAGTATTTGAGTGTGTCATACCAAGAACGAGGGGCTTGTTTGAGGCCATACAGTGCCTTATTGAGCTTGTATACCATATCAAGGTGTTTTGGATTTTCAAAGCCAGGCGGTTGTGCAACATACACTTCTTCAATCTTGCCATTGAGAAAGGCACTCTTCACATCCATTTGATGCAGGAGGATGTTATGATGATTTGCATAGGCTAGCAGTATGTGAATGGCTTCAAGCCTAGCCACGAGAGCAAATGTTTCATCGAATTCAATTCCTTTAACTTAAGTGTATCCTTGAGCAACGAGAGGAGCCTTGTTTCTGACAACTTGACCATGCTCATATTGCTTGTTGTGATATATCCATTTAGTGCCTATGATATTGTGTTTATGAGGATCAGGACGCTTGACCAGTTCCCACACATTGTTCAGCTGGAACTGTTGAAGCTCCTGTTGCATAGCTTGAATCCATTCAGGTTCCATGAAGGCTTCAACAACTTTCTTGGGTTCAGATATTGAGAGAAATGCAAAGTGCCCATAGAAATTTGCTAGCTGTATTACTCTTGAGCGAGTGAGTGGACCACGTGCATTGATGCTATCAATTATCTTCTCAATCTTTACTTCATTTGCAACACAAGGATGAACTGGACGAAGATTTTGCCCTTTCTGATCATTGTCATCATTACGAGGATTGTCTTTAGGTTGAGCATTGTCTTTAGGTTCATTAGGTGCAAAAATGATAAGTTCCTCTTCAGGATGAGCTTCAGACGCTATTGTAATGCCCTCGATGCGGCTATAGCTCCCACGTGTCGAGGCACGACTTAGAGGCATAACCGCATTGAAAGCAATGTCGCAAGTCAGGCAATCATTACAACATCCCATGCATAAAGAATAATAAAGGGGAGAACATAGTTGGCTTACACTCGCCACGTCACATCAAAGTACATAAATAACATCCATCAGACAAACACTCATGGCCCGACTACGGCGCCAAAATAGAAAAGAACCCAACATGCGACAAGGCCCTGAATCAAGCCCCAACTAGGCACCACTACTGATCATCGGGAAAGGAAACATAATAACACTGAGAGTCCTCGTCGAACTCCCACTTGAGCTCGTACTCGTCACCTGGAGCGGAATCACCTGGACCTGCATCTGGATTATAGTATCTGTGAGCCACAGGGACTCAGCAATCTCGCACCCTCACGATCAAGACTATTTAAGCTTATAGGAATGGATACGATAAATATATGTGGAGCTGCAGCAAGCGACTAGCATACATGGTGGCTAACTTATACACAAAAGAGAGCGAGAAGAGGAGGCAAAGCGCGAGCGAGAATCTAGAAGAACAACCTGCGCAAGCATAACTCCAACACCGTGTCCACTTCCCGGACTCCGTCGGAAAGGGGCCATCACGGTAACACTCACAGTTGATTCATTTTAAGTAATTAAGGTTCAAGTTATCTACAACCGGACATTAACAAATTCCCATCTGCCCATAACCGCGGGCATGGCTTTCGAAAGTTCAATACCTGCAGGGGAGTCCCAACTTAGCCCATGACAAGCTCTCACGGTCAACGAAGGAATAGACCTCCTCCCAAGACGTTCCGATCAAACTCGGTATCTCGGTAACTCATGACACTTCGACAGGTTAAAACAAGACCAGCAACACCGCCCGAATGTGCCGACAAATCCCGATAGGAGCTGCACATATCTCTTTCTCAGGGCACACTCAGATTGTCTTAGGTACGGGTCGGCCAGCCCAGAGTTGCCCCTAGTGGCCACCGGCAGCTGACAGGTGGACCAACACTCAGAGGAGCACTGCCCGGGGGGGGGGGGGTAAAATAAGATGACCCTTGAGTCTGCAGAACCCGAGGGAAAGAAAAAAGGCTAGGTGGCAAATGGTAAAACCAAGGTTGGGCATTGCTGGACAAGCTTTAATCAAGGCGAAATATCAAGGGGTTCCCATTATAACCCAACCGCGTAAGGAACGCAAAATCCGGGAACATAACACCGATATGACGGAAACTAGGGCGGCAAGAGTGGAACAAAACATTAGGCGAGAGGCCGAGCCTTCCACCCTTTACCAAGTATATAGATACATTGAGATAACATGGCAATATAATGATATCCCAACAAGTAAATAAAATGATGTTCCAACAAGGAACGGCCTCCAATCTTCACCTGCAACTAGCAACGCTATAAGAGGGGCTGAGCAAAGCGGTAACATAGCCAATCAACGGTTTGCTAGGACAAGGTGGGTTAGAGGTTTGACATGGCAATTGGGAGGCTGACAAGCAAAAGGTAGGCATCGTAGCATTGGCATAGCAAGAGCGAGCAAACTAGCATAGCAAAGATAGTAGTGATTTCGAGGGTATGATCATCTTGCCTGCATAGTTGTCAGAGTTGACTGGATTCTCACAAGCAAACTCAACGGGCTCCTCGGTAGCGAACTCGTATCTCGGCTCTACCCAAACAAGACAAACAAGCAACTAGGATACAATCAACCACGTGCAAGACCAAGCAATATGATGAAATGAAGACATGCTATGCGGGATGCGATGCGGGATGCAAAATGCAAGATATGACAGGAAAATGCATGAACCTGGCCTCAACTTGGAATTCCAAGGGTGCCACTGGAAAGATGAGATGAAATCGCTTGAAAACGATATAAAGATCATCGGAATCGGAGCTACGGTTTGGAAATGGCAAGCGTTTTAAGAATGACACCGGTCTGCAATTTACAGCAAGTAGGCATCTAAATGCAATGAGATGAACATGCTACAGCCACCAAACATGACAACAAAATACATGGCAGGGATGCATTCAAGATGCTTAACAAAAGACTAGCACTGAGCTACGGCCAATTCATCCATTATGAGGTTCAAACAAGCATGGCAAAAACGCAAAAGCAAAACAGATTCCAGACTTAGTGAAATTAACACTTGTCTGAAATTTCAGATCACGAAGCCCTCTTTGGAGCAGCAAAACAACATGATACGTGACCTGAACATGACAAGTAAGAACATGGCATGGAGCTACTGAACAAGCTTAACGAAAGACCCAAAGTGACCTGGGGCCAAAAGGGTTCACAAAATATATTAACGGGCACACGAACATAGCTAAAACACAATCAGTTTTCAGACTTAGTGAAAACTGAGACATGCTGAAATATAACTCACGAAGGCATGTAAACGAGCTCGATGCACTCACCACGGTGCAAGTCATGGCAAGGCAGGCATACACCCATAAAGAAGGCACAAAATGCTAGCTAGACATGGCAAGAACAATGGCATAGCATGCACGGATCAACTACAACAACGCCGGCAAAATCGCAAACGAGTTGACGATCTGCCCAGATGCACCATGAAGCAAAAGTAGAGCTCGATTGACTCAAGCTAGGGTGTTCCACAATTGCAAACAAAGACATGGATGGATAGAGCATAACATAATTAACAAAACTCCTTTACTGACCATCCTCAAAAGAGGCACGGATCACTAGGAAACAAGCTGAACATATGGCATCATGAACTAAAATATCCCAGGCTTAGTGAAAACAACTAAGTCCCTAAAAACAGAATTACCGGGTGCCTCACTTTGCAAGCTTGCACAAGTCACCACACACATCCTAAAAATGCATGGGTTGCACCTCTGGAAAGAAGACAAAATGCTTAACAAAATATATGTAGGACTCACAGGCATAGCATGCACACAATAATCATGGCAAAAATGACAAAAGTCTAAGATGAACTAGCAGATCTGACAATTAACTCACGAAGCCTCCTTCTAATAGCATTTTGGGCACTAATATGAACTCAAATGAAAATGATGCAATGTAACTAAATGATGTACTCGTCGAGGCGAAGATTTTGATATATTATATGCCCAAATCGGAGCTACGGATGCAAAGTTACGGGCGGTCAAAGTAGGCATAAAAACTTAGGGGGGAGAGGGAAAAGTCAACCGGCTAGGTTTGTTGGATCTAGATCTGGGCGACACTGTAGCAGGTACTGTTCATCCGAGCGCGAATTCCGAGGATGGCCGGCCTTGGAGCTCGCCGGACTTGCCGCCGGAGTGGAGAGAAGAGGGGCCGGGCGGCGTGGAAGCCGAGGCGGCGTCGGTGGTCGGCGGCGGGCACCGGGCGGCGGAGGCGGCGACCCGGCGCGGGCGGCGTGGCAGCGAGGCGGCACCGGCAGCGGGCGCGCGCGGCGGCTCCCGGCTCCTGCGGCGGCCGGCCGCAAGGACGAAGACGGCGGGCGC